>NW_012155062.1:1064756-1086296 GCF_000956105.1 Propithecus coquereli | reverse complement strand
GAGTCTGAGGTTGCTGTGAGCTAGGCTGACGCCACGGCACTCTAGCCCGGGCAACACAGTGAGACTCTGTCTCAAAAAAAAAAAAAAGAACTCTTATATAAGAGTAACATGGTAATTGTGTATATACTTCTCACTATAGTGTTACTTTTCACTAAACTATTAGGCTTCAGCAATAGGCTCTCAAAGCTCTTTGAAAATATTAATTTAATAAACATCCCATAATCTCTGCAAAAATGACAACTTTATTGATTTTAGAACTGGAAAACATACAGAGGGATTCAGTAGCTTATTTGCGTCAATACCATGTTTATCATTGTAAAGGAAAAAAATATATAATGGTTTTTTTTCTTCTTGGTTATTTGAATAGTAGCTATAATTTATTGAGGGCTTACTATGTGCCAGGACCAATGTTAAGGTACGTTGAGCTACTGTAACAGGAGACTGAACAATAATTAGTGGCTTAAGGCACGTAGAAATTTATTTTTCTCTCAGTATGAGCGTGGGCTGAATATTCCAGTCACTCAGGGACTCAGATTCACAGTGGTCTGCCTGGTCTGCTGAGGTTGCTCTGGTTGCCCTTCCAGCCAGCAGGAAGTGAAAAGTGAGTGTGGAGGATTGTGTGTGAAAGGTTTGTGGTCTTGGAAGTGTGATTTTGCTAGCACATTCTACTGTTGGAGCTTGTCACATGGCCATACCTAGCTGCCAAGGAGACTTGGAAATGTAGTCTCTGGCTAGGCAGCTATTTCCCAAGAACAACTCTATCACTATGGAAGAAGGGGAGCACAGCTGGCAGACTCTGTGATGGTGTTTTACATAATTATCCAATTTTATTACTGCTCTTAACAAATAGGATTTTATAGAAAGGGTAACCAAGGCTCAGAGGCTAAGTACTTCTCCACGGTCATACAGCTTGTGAGTAGCAGAGTCAGAATTTGAACCTAGGCCTCTTTGGCTCCAAAGCCTGTTTCTAATCTATATGCCACATAGCATCACAGAAGTTGGAATATAGCCCAAGCAATTGAGTTCAATGAATTGAAAATAATCATTTTCTTAAGACAGATTTCCCATAGATCCAAAATACCTACCCATACAAAGAAGGAATGATACAGTGTGTTGTTCAATTTGGCGTTTAATCTTCAGGTCTCATTACAACCACAAATGCTGCTCTAAAAGAGTTAAGGACATTCTGGACATTTTCTAATTTAATGCAGTTACTTTGATTTCAAACGCATTTGTTGCAGCCCGTTTTGCTGAGTTGGGCTGGCTGAGTCCACACCTATTCCAATTATCTTCTTCCCTGCCATTCTCTGACTCAGAAGCTAAAAAGCTTGACTTCTCTAGCCCATTTCGTCCAGCGGTGGTCACCAGATACGGTTCTGCCAGTGAGATACAGAGAGAGGTCTTCCGAGCCTGGCTTCCTTGCACAAATAAAAAGACAGAAGGCTCCATTCCTATTTGTCTCATTTTTGCCTGGAACATGGATGTGATCTCTGGAGGTGCATCAGCCACCTCCAGATCCTGAGGATGAAGGTATGCCAAGGGTGCAGAGCAGGAAGATAGAAAGTTTCTGGTGGGCTTTGACACATCCACCCTAACAAACTTATCTCTTGTGGTATTTTCTATTACTTGCTGCAGAAAGCAGTCCATATACACTGAATGTCTTATCTCCCTCCCCTCCCTCCCTCCCTTTCTTCCTTCTTCCCGAAGCTCTCTCCTATTCTTAGTTTTCGACTTCAGGCCATGGCAGCCTGAGATCAATCCAGAACTTAGTGCTGGGATTTAACTGTGCTTAAGGACATCTGCACCCAAATGTTTATGGCAGCACAATTCACTATTGCAAGAATGTGGAAACAACCCAAGTGCCCGTCAATCCATGAGTGGATTATCAAAATTTGGTATATGTTCACAATGGAATATTACTCAATCATAAGAAATGACAGTGATCTAGCACCTCTTACACTTTCCTGGATTAAACTTAAGCCCATTATTAAAGTGGGGCACCACAAGAGCAGCAGAACGGGACCCATTTGTACTCACCATCAAATTGGTATTAACTAATCAACACATAAATGCACATATCAGAACAACATCTATTGGATGCTGGGGAAGGGGGAGGGCGGCGGGAGGAGGGGGGAGGAGGGAGGAGGGGACGGGTATTTGTATACACAAGGAGTGCAATGCGCATTACCTGAAGGATGGACATATTTGAAACACGGACTGCGGTGGGGGGGGAACCAAGGGCAACACACGTAACCTAAACATCTGTACACCCATAATTTGCTGAAAAAAAAAAAAAAAAAAAAAGAGCAGCAAGGATTTCAGTGGGTGGGAGCAAAGGGCGGTAGTGTGGTAGGGGATGAAAGAAACTGCTCCTGTTCTCCGTTTGTTTCTCTGTGATTCCTTGGGATTATAATCCTTATCTATCTGTCCATCTTTGTATAATAATTTTAGCGGTGGAGGGCAAGTTTTTCGCTTAAGTTGTAGGAACGGCAATAAAAAATGAGTCCTTCTGGTTGGTGGTGCAGCTTCCTTTCCTCACCGGAATTTTGCAAGTAGCTATGTAATTACTTTGGTAAACATGAAAAAACAACTCACCTACTGAGAGGATTTCCCTTAAATGAAGTTGTTTCCATTTGAAAAGAAGGGTCATTTGAGTTCATAAAGTTCACTTGATTCCTTTTTTTTTAAAAGTGTCTTGCTTTTCCTTTGTGAAGCTGTCCTTGAGGTCAGGGTTGAGAGGTAAGAGCAGCTAGAACTCATGGGGGTGGGAGCTGGTTCCTCTGTGCTCTCAAGGCAGCTGTCCTTGTGTGTTTCTGACAAGGAAAAAACTCCTGCTCCAGCAGAAGGGAATGGCGCCACGCTGGGTGTCCCTGCTTTGGTTTGTTATGTGATGGAATCTGGACATTCCACTAGACCTATTTCTGGGAAGCCATTTTTGCAACTCTCTCAACACTGTTCAGTTTCTTCCAGGCAATCCTAGAATAACGTTCAGGCTGTCAAACATGCAGGCTCTTTAACCCAAGAGACTGATTTGGTCCTGGGCCAAGGGTATGGTCAGCTACTTGCATGAATATGCTTTCATTTTCTTAGTAAAGATGGCTTGTCTTGGTTAAGGAAAATGTTTAAAAAGACACAGTACAGAAAATGCTTTGGTTTTCTTATATATACATAATAGGGTATTCCTATTTTGCACTCCAGATAACACATATTCATGTTTCTCTGCATAACTTTTGGGTAGTGGAACAAAAAGGAACAAGAAATGGGCCTAAGCAGACGAGTGTAATAATGATGTTAGCAAAAAATCAGAGCTCTTATTTGACCTTGCAGGTTGTAGCCTGCGTAACTGCAGGGGTGTCATTCACATAGATTTTAATGTCCCTGCCACCACTTCAATAGCATTTACTGTGTGTCCTGCACTATCCCAAGAATATCCTTTTCAATGAATCTTTACCACAATCCTATGATGTAGATCCTAATATCCTACGAAGTAGATACTAACATCCTCATTTTACAAATAAGGAAGCTATGATGCAAAAAAGTTCCAGGTCAAAGAAGTGGCAGAGCTGAGATTTGAGACCAAATCTGGTTTCTTTTTTTTTTTGAGACAGAGTCTCACTGTGTTGCCCGGGCTAGAGTGCCGTGGTGTCAGCCTAGCTCACAGCAACCTCAAACTCCTGGGCTCAAGCGATCCTCCTGCCTCAGCCTCCCGAGTAGCTGGGACTACAGGCATGCGCCACCATGCGCGGCTAATTTTTTTTTTCTATATATTTTTAGTTGTCCAATTAATTTCTTTCTATTTTTAGTAGAGACGGGGTCTCGCTCTTGCTCAGGCTGGTCTCGAACTCCTGAGCTCAAACAATCCGCCCGCCTTGGCCTCCCAGAGAGCTAGGATTACAGGCGTGAGCCACCGCGCCCGGCCTCAAATCTGGTTTCGGAGTCGGGGCTCACAGCCCCCACACCATACCGCCCCTGAATTAGTGAGATCACATCCCGGGGACACATTCTGCATTCACTCATTTAATGTCCCCAAATGATTTTGATTGCTCTGGGCATTGTGCTAGATGCTGGAGTAAAATGGTTCAACAACCCAGCTTTTGGTCCAGTTTAAACTAAGAACATTGTAGGATTGTCTTTTCCTAAAGTTTTAAACAGTGTCTTGTCATAAATTTCTAAGGTGACCTGAAGAAACGAGGTGGTCAGGCTAATTTGTCAGGGTCCTTTTGAGATGCAGGAGCTATGCTGGGTTACGATTCATGAAACATTAAATACTCCAGGCTGCAAGACGAATGTTCTCTTGGATTCCAAAGTGTAAAAGCATGAATCTCACCTTCTTCCGTGTTTATTTCTTCCTCCTCCTCTTCTAATAGCTCCTCTCTCTCCTTCTTCTCCCCGCATCTCTCTCTGCCGAGGTACTTTCATCTTGTTGCCTGGATAGGAACTCAGAAGAAGGACCCAAATCTTCCCTATTTGAGAGCAATGTGTTGATTCAACGATCTCATTAAATTTATAAAAACCATGATTAATGAAATAAACACTTTACTTCTGAAGGTAGAGACTCAAATTATGTTTTATTAAATAAATCGAATGGCCTAAATTTACTTTTTTATAGTCAAATAAGTCAAATATAAGCCCCACGAACTCACAGAGGAGGCAGTGTAGGAAAAGAATGGAAACATTTAAAGAGGCAAAAATCCATCTGTAATCACCACGTTCCTTGTGTGTCAGAGTCACAGGCCAAAGAACCTCCCAGCGAATATATTTTTCCTCTTAGGTTGATCTATATTGACAACCACCCGTGGACACTAATTTTTTAAGGGTAGACTGTGGCTCGAAGGAGGCAGAGCAGCCCTGTACTATATTTCACTGAAGCACATTTGCCGTGAAAATAACTGTTGTCGCTGTTGCCACTCAATGGTCAATGCCCCGCAGTATGAACACGGGGAGTTACATAAGTTATGTTTGTACCAGGTTCCCTGAAACTGTGACAAGGTGGAGGAAGGGGCGTGGGGAAACCCAGATTGAATTATCCCCATGTTCTGTGGTGGTCGTTCCGGGGAAAAGCTGCAAGGGCGGTGCACACCAGGGTGCGAATGTAAGCAACAGTCAGCCTGGTCTGTTAATAACGAGCAAGGTTTGCTTGCTGGTGCCCCAGTAAGCCGTGCCTCATAAGCATTGTGGTTTCCAAAATTATTCCAAGTTAGGCACCGCTACAAGTAAAATATACTGCTGGCTGTGAAATAATGAGTAGGATAATAAATATATAAAATTTGGAATCTCCTGATGAAAAATGAAGGAGATTTTATGAACCCAACCAGTCAAACTCAGATGCAAAACCCCCAGTGTGCTCACCGTGACTAATGCCCTGGCCTTCCATGAGAGAAACTCAGATTCAATTTCCTATTCTGCTGTCTGGCTCTGGAGGCAGCTGTGGTGGGGATCACCGCAGAGATAGTGAGTTCGCCGATTGCTGGTAAATGTGTGGCTCCAAGGTCCTGGTGGGGGAGATTGAAAGTCAAAGCTGTGGTGTGTCAGCGCGTACCCAAGAGCCGTGATCATGTGTCTCTATGGAACCGGGTGCAAATATTGGAGGGGACATTTAATGGCAGTAATATTGCACTTTGATATATCAATGCAGAGTACTCTCGTTAATTATCCTTTTGCTCACTGGTCTTCATCATGACCCTGGGGTGGCAGTTGAATGGATCATGTGAGATCATCTAACAGAGGAGGAAACAAAGGATTAGGGAGGCTTGCTTAAGGTCACATGATCGGTAAGTGGTGGAGCGCGCGGGAAAAGCCCGCTTCCACCGCTGGTGCAGAGCTCTTGCTGCTAATCTCGTCAGTGTTGCTGTTTCCCGGACCTGCCGTTAGACACACACGCACACGCACACACACGCTTACGCGGACACTCTGTGGGGGCATGAACAAACCAGGCCTCCTGTCTAAATTAATTTATTTCATGAGATCATTTCTCCACACTCCATTTCACATTGCCTGTGGAGACATAAACCTAGTCTTGAGTAAAAGAATGAGGACTTTGGTCCCTAATTTGGCCCTAAATGTCATGCAGAAAATGTTTTCTTAACTCAACGTGAGGCCTGGAAGGCTTGTTTGCTTGACTTTCAAACTCTGCCAGCCAGAAGACACATCATTTTGAAAGGTTTTATAGAGAAGGCTGAGTCCTGATGGAAAATTTAAGCCCAGGGGGATGTTATTGTATAGGAGAGATCTGGGGGTGCATAAAATTTGGCAAAAATTCTCCCTCAGCTGGAAACTCTGGCCCATGGATCCCCAAGCAAGCTTAATCTTGCAGATATCAGCTTTTATGAATTACCATTAAGGTTACTGGAGGGTATGACCTCATCTCAAGTTTCTGAAGTAAAGGAATGTCTCTTAATTAACTATTAAGGGAAAAATAGAAGAATAAAGCAAGAGGAAAATTACGTGTTTGTCTTATTCTAGATAATGTTTTAAGCCCTTTGACCCTGCTGAGCCCACAGAAACCTGTCTGTGACACCAAAGAAGTAAAATAAATTGCTGGGTCATCACACCTTGCCCATAGCAGACCTCCTTTCACATTCAATAAATGATGTGTGATTAGAGGTGGGCCATTAACATCCCGAGGGAGGATGTTTTAGGAGATCTTTTTCTCTTTCTTCTGAACACTGGGGCTGCGGCTGAGAGCCACAGTATTCTAATCTACCTGTCATCTCGCATCAAGCCAGACGTTTTGATTGATGGCTTCTGAATGTGCCTTCAGAGGTCTTTGCCTGAAACTAGCTTCCCTGTCATCACAGGGCAGTGGGAGCTGGTGGCCACTGTGTAGTATGCTTTGTGATACAGGGTGGGATACCTTCTACCCACACAGAGATTCCTACAACTTTTACATAGTCATGTTTTAAGAAAAAGTCTTCAAAGACCCCTTTAAAAAGCAAACACATAACAGCTCAAAGTGACAATAACCCATTACCTCTCATTTACATCCCACCATAGAGTTCCTCCGTCTTTAGGGTGCACAAGAATTATCTGAAGAGCATGTGAAGGCCCAGATTACTACCCCTGACTCCCACAATTTATTAGGTTGGGGATGGGCAGGGAATTTACATTTTTATACGTTCCTGTGTTATGCTGATGCTGCTGGTAGGGGACCTCTTGTTGAGTAACAGTGTTCTAGAATTAGACATTCAGATTAATTTAGTGAGAATTTGAGGGAATGGGAAAGAAGATAGTAAACTGTGATGCAGAAAGGAGAATGAAAAAAATTTCAGAGCATGGGAATCTGTATGGAGGACAAATAGAACTGCAGGTTTTCCAGAGGAGAGCTCTGGGAAGCCTACGGAAGAAGAACAAGGAACGACAGAGGAAGACAGATGGAAGAGGACCCCATCAAAATGTCCTCTCTTCATACACTTAACCAAGGCGAAAGGTGAACCCTGGGACTCCTAGTCATCGACCATGACCTTTCCGTTCCCCTCACTTACGATGGGAAGACTTTCAGAACATCAGGCACCATACACTTTGATCGTGCAGATCAACTTTAAAACTGGCAAAATAATAAGCAAGATATGAACCAAGTAAGGTATTGTTCTTGAATGACTTAGAAATTCTACCTGCCTTTAGAGTTGAATCTATTGAAATGAATAATGGAAAGAAATGGCAGGGGGAGATTTGTGGAGGGATAGGAGTCTGGGAGTGGTTTAGGCTGGGGGTTGAGATATTGTATATACTGTTTCTTTGAATTCGTGGAAGAACCTCTGACATGCTTCTGCCTAGTGGGGGTCCTTGGTAAACTTTGACGGACCATATTGTCCACCCTGACAAAAGTTCAGTGCTGCTCTTTGTTGCTTCAGAAATGAAAAGATTGAGAACAACTGCCAAGCCTTTGAAGCCTATGCCTCTGGGGCTGGGCCTCACAGCTGCTCAAAGCTGAGAATAATTATATCACCACTGCAATGACTCAGCTGGGGTTAGAACCTCACCAGATTGGGGCTTGCCTATTTCTAATGCACGAATTTTAAAAGTAGTTGAGAGGTGCAGCTCAGAATGTAACCTGCCTAGAAAAATGTGTGACCTCATGCAATTTCTGGCAACTCAAGGCCTCCGCGGCAGCCCCCACACCCCCAGTCCTGTTTCCCAAGCAGCACCCAATTATTAAGACTCCTAATTTCTCCCCACTCTTCCCTCTTCAAAAATTGTCTCCTACGCCCTTACCGCACAATACAGTAATAAGTGACTGTGGCTAGGTCATTCAATGAACACCATAGTTGGCTTTTGCTTGCCTTTCATGTCTTAGCTCCTAATTACCTTTTCAGAGAAATCCTCCCTGACCACTCAGTGTAAAGAAGCAGCCCTTCCTTTATCATCTCACACTTTTATTTTCTCTGCATCATTTACTGCTCCCCGAAATGAGCTTGTTCACTTACTTATTCACTAGTTCACAGCCTACTTTTAGTATAAGCTCCGTGTAAGCTGAGATCTTCTTACTTTTGTCCACTGCACTATCTCCAGTGCCTAGATCTGTGGTGGACACATAACAGGTGCTCAAAAATATTTATTGACTCCATGAATGCCTTCAAGCCAAGGTGAACATTGATAATGTCTTATGGGTTAATGCTGCAGGATAAAATACATTTTAATAAGATCCTTAATTCTTTAATTCAAATGAATGAAAAATGTGAGAATTTGGGGTTCTTTGGGGGAAGCCCTAGGGCGTTGGTGCCAGTTCGTGCCTTGCTCTGTGGTGTCATGGAGGTGACTAGAGCGAGCCCTATCTAGGCTGGCATGCTCCATCACAGAAAGGGCTTTCTGGCCAAAGGGGTTAATTGGAGTCTCATGAATGTGATGGAAAGAGCTCGTTAGCCCAAATTCATCCTTCCCCATCTTATAAGTACCTCCCTGGAGGGAGTTTTATCTGACAGATTTTAGAAGAAAGTGACATATCATTTCAAAGTTTTGTACCAAAATGAGATATCAATTCCAGATACATGAACTCTTCCTATCTTTTCGAAAAATGAGTCCTTATCTACCTGTTTTAAATTGAAAACGTGCATTGTCCTTTACTTTCCATGTCCTTTCTATTCTCAAAAAGACCAAAGGGAAATAACAGAAGATAATGATTGTGATCTTTTCTAGGATTTATGGTGATACCAAGTTTTTGCTGTTTGCTAGTACTCTCTGATGAGGTTGAGAAAAGAGAAAATCCAAGTTCCGAAAGATATTTGTTTATCAATTATAGTACCTCCCCAAGAATATGGCCTAGAACAGTAATTTACAATGTGTGGTCCTGGGACCACAGCGTCAGGACCGCTCATGAACCCGCTGGAATGCACATTTGTGGACAGCCCTCCAGACTGAAGGTGTTGGGAGGGCTGGGCTTCCTCTGGAGGGTCTAGGGGAGAATCCATTTTTTGCCTTTTCAAGGTTCTGGTGGCTGTCAGCATTTCTTGACTTGTGGTTACATCAGTTCAACCTCTACCTTGTGGCCACGTGAATCAATAACTTGGGTGGAGGTAGCAATTTGTGTTTTAGCCAGTCCTTCAGGTGATTCTGATGTATGTTGAAGTTTGAGTATCAATGTCTAGAATGTTAGTACTCAATAGGTGATTTTATCTAACATCGATCTATTGTCTAGATCAATATCTAACAGCATCAGCATCACCTGGGAGCTTATTAGAACTGCAAAGCTGCAGGCCCCACTCCAGACCTACTGAATCAGAATCAACAGATTAACAAGATTCCCAAGGGATTATTATGGAAATTAAAGTCTCAGAAACACTTGATCTAGAATCTACATGGACTATCATGTCCTGGTTATAGGTTATACGAGAACAAGAGGATATTAAAATATTGTATCTTGCTTTTGTACTACATTTTTAGGAGCTCAGATTTTACTTTTCCTAATCTTACATGTTTTAATAATAAGAGTAATCTAAATTTCTTTCTTCTGAGACAGTTTTTCTTAAAGTGTGCTTAGCAGATGAATTCTCTGGGATATTAAAATTCCTATTCCTCAATCATACTTTATTTCAACAAAATAAAAGATACACCCTAGAATCTGCATTTTAAAATAAACATCTTGGTCATTCTTAAACCCCTTAGTCTAAAGATAGAGGGATTTTTTTTTTGGAGATAGTTTTTCTCTATTTTAAATCTTTGAATTTGCCCTCTAACATTAACACTTGTTAATGTTCTAATGAAGAAACTGCTATGAAAAATCAATGCTATTAAAAGAAAAACGCTGAATAAATTTTATTATAAATTAATAGTATGTTTTTAAGTTTAATAACTGGAGACAGTTACTTAGAGATGCAGTCTCTTCTTTTGATATTTCTGACATTAGCAGATCTAAAGCTAAAAAGGTAAGATTTCCTAGAAACATAGCAACCCATAAAGGTCTTAGAGAAAGGGCTCTACCTTATGTTGGACGAGATTCTCTTTTTCTCGTGTTACTATTTTCCCACCAAATTATTTTTCTATCAAAAATATAAAATGTTATGAAAAATTAAAATGCAATTCAGGAGAACTCATCCCTTCATCCCTGCTCATGCTTTCCTCCTTCGTTTTGTTGAAGTTGTGTGAGAGCTGCCAAGAAATCCACACCGGTTAACAAATGGCTAATTGACAGTCACCCATCTGTTGATGCAGTGTTGGCTGTTTTCAGATAGAGTCAATGATCATTAAGTTTTGTCTCCCCTCATGGGGGAAAGCTGTGACATACTGATTACTTGACAGTGTTAGAAAGATTTCTGACTTATTACTTATGCATTCTAAACAAATTTTTCTTTAAGGTTAGTGGGCCTATCCCACATCCATTTTTTATCTAAATTCATAAAGTTTAATGATTTTTATAATGGAAAACAGGTATTGCAGGTTTTAATGGTAGTGGTGTATGAATTGTGGTTCATATTTTGAAATATTGCAGAAATAAGTAACTGACAAATCATGGTTTTCCCCTCTAAGCTGAAGCAATTTTTCCCCTCTGCATCCTGTGTTTTCTCTTATGCTTTGCAATCTTTGTGGTATGTAGAATATACAACAAGCATTTTCAGAGTGAGAGGGTAAAGATGCAAGATGCTCTAATCTTTTCACGGTTGAAAGCCTTCACCAGACACGGCCCAGAGAGATTAGCCTTGAAGTGGTACCGAGCTTTGAGGCTTTGTATGAACATAACTTTTCCCTTTGGACAGTGACTCTGTTCCATCAGTGTGGGTTCTCAGACTGCCTGTGTGGCTCTATTCCTGTTCCTCTCCTCTACTTTCTTGTACTTAACCAATGATCACCCCTTCTCCTTGAGATGTTGGCCCCTTATTAAGGCTGTGATCCATATGTAGACATCAGTCTACTTTCCAGTAATTTTATGTCTTAGGAATAAACATGTAGGTATTATCTAAGTCTTTAGAGTGATTTGGGTTTATTTAAAACATTCGGGATGATTACTTCTGGCACGAAGTAAGCAAAATATGCCCTATAAACATTAAATTATCTTGTAATTAGAACCATACATTCAATGTGTTTATTGAGTACCTACTATGTACCAAGAACTGTGCTAAGTACAGGGGCTAGCATGCTTAGCAAATCAGATGTGGTCTTTGTTTCCATGTAGCTTAGAATATAATGGGAGAGATGGGAATTAATCAAATGATCCTATAAATAAATATAAAGTTGTAATGTAAGGAGTATCAGGCTGGTTCAGAAAGGTTTCCTCAAAGAGGAGATTTTGAATTGAGATTTGAAGGAATAGTAGAAGTTAATTAGGTGAAGGGGAGAGGAAGAGCAATTCAGGTAGGGTGAAGACAAAAATGGTGCTTTTTATGGAAAAAAGGAATACTGTAGATCACCTACTTTTGGTGGGAGAGGATCATGAGTTGAATTTTGAACATGTGGAATTCGAAATGCCTGAGGGGTACTTAAGAAATGATGTGATCTCGACAGATGTCTCGACTGTTAATACAGATTTGCGTTTCTGTATGAATTTTAAAATTGTTTTCTATTTTTGTGAAAAATTCCATTGGAATTTTGATAGTGATTGCATTGAATCTGTAGATTGCTTAGGGGCAGTATGGACATTTTAACAATATTCAACTCTTTTAATCTATGAACATTGGATATCTGTCCATTTATTTGTGTCTTCTTCAATTACTTTCATCAAAGTTTAACAGTTTTCAGTGTTCAGATCTTTTACCTCCTTGATTAAATTTATTCCTGAGTATTTTACTTTTTTGATGCTATTGTAAATGAAATTGCTTTTTTGATTTCTTCTTTGGTTAGTTCATTATTAGTGTTTAGAAAAGCTATTGATTTTTGTATGTTGCTTTTTTGTCCTGAGACTTTACTAAATTCATTTATTAGTTCTAACAGTTTTTTGGTGGAGGCTTTAGGGTTTCCTCTATATAAGATCCTGTCATCTGCAAGAAGAGACAATTTAACTTCTTCCTTTCCAATTTGGATGCTTTTTTATTTCTTTTTCTTGACTAATTGCTCTGGCCAGGACTTCCAGTACTACGTGGAGTAGAAGTGGCAGGAGTAGACATCCTTGTCTCGTTCCTTATTTAGCATGTTGAATGGGTTCTTGAAGATGACAATTGGAATCACCAAGATGATAGGAAGACTTGTACTGGGGAGTAAGATGGTGAACCAGAGCTGAGGCTCTGGTGATTGAGAAAGAATGATGAATGAAGGAAGTCGGCAAGAATAGCAAAGACAGAAATAGAGGACAAAAGAGCCAAACACTATCAGCCTTAGAATTTTTTTTTTTAAATGTGAGATTGGAGGAGCAGTAGTGTGAGAGAAGAAGTGTTCTCACCTGAGATCCGTGCTTCATTGAGGGCCAGTGGTAAAGGGGCCCTGGGAATAGAGATTTAGGATTTTTAAGTATTTGTTGGTCATGGAGTGTCATTTACTGAGAGGAAAACAGATAGATACTATTGTCTCTATATTTTTTTCTTCTTAATAGATGAAGAAATAGAGGCTTACAGAGGATGAATGACTTCTCAAGTCTACCAAGCTAATAGGTAGTGAAGCAAGGACAAGAATCTAGGTCATCTGATTTCTAGCTCAGTTCTCTTTCCACTCCCTCATGAAGCATCAGAGCATAGTTACCAAGCAGAGGAGCCAAGTTTTGTAAGTGTATGTGTCATCCAGTCTGTTCAAAGGCATTTGTTGTTTCATTTATTCTGATTAAAGTTTGTGATGACAGCATTTGTTTTGTTAAATAAAATCCTTTTTATAAATGTTTTGAGTGTCCCTAAATGATTCTCTGAATTTTGGCATCATTTATTTCAAACAAGCAAATTGGAAACCAAGAACTGTAATACCTATGAGGCATGTCTTGGACAGGGAAGGAAAAAGAGCAATGAGGGTAATATTTTCCCACTGAAAGGTACTTAAATTCTCCTTATTCTAGGAGTCCATGTCAACATGTGCTTAACAAATACTTTTTTGGAAGGAAGGAAGGAAGGAAAGAAGGAACAAATACTTTCAATGTAGCATACTCTCCCCTCTCCCCAAATGAAGAGTAAACCAAATTGTAGAAAAAATATAGGTAACTTAAATATTTTCTCAAGATAATTTATGGCTTATTTTTTCTGTCTCCAAGTATGAGATTTAAAATCTGTGCTTTCATTCGCATCAATTTTATTTTACTAAAATATATTTACTAAATATATTTTACTAAAATATATATCCATGTAAAATTTGGCATTAGATTTTTTTTTCCACACCTAATTATATGGAACAGTCATTAAACTGGAAAATTTTGCAATGGGTTTATTCCTGACTCAAGTTCTTAAGGTGCACACGTGTGTGTGTGAGCACGTGTGTGTGTGTGAGCACGTGTGTGTGTGTGAGCACATGTGTGTGTGTGTGTGTGTGCGCGTGTGTGTCCCAAAGTGCACGTTTTAGCACAGTGAAAACCATCTGTGAAAATGTTTCCTACCCATTGATAATTAGTGATGAGTTACCTGATTCTGCACACTAAGGTGGTCTAGGTCTATTTGAAGTAGTGATATTCACAGAGACATTTGGTTCGTTGAGGCTATTTGAATGACTCAACTGCTTCCCTCGTAAATACATTACTGTGTGATTATTTTTAATAGGGTCCTGACATCCATTGAACAATGTAGCACATCACACTTTGAGGCAGAATACTCCAGACAGTATTTCAAACTTAATTCTCCGACTGGAATGGAAATAAGAAACTGCATTCGATACAAAGAAAGTATTGAGTTGTAAGGATTTCTGAAAAGTCCTATTTATAGCTTGCTAGGCAAACTGGTAGTCTAACCTTCTGGAAAAAGAATTAGATAGCTCATTAGAGGTTCAATTGTACACTCATTGTTCACTCATAACTTGGCACGGTAGAATCCGTGCCGTGTGCAGCATTGAATATGAAATTGGTAAGAGAAAAAGAACAAAGGTTTTCATTAAAAAAAAAACAACAAACAAACCTACTGCCTGGTATTATTTTAAACTTGTGTTTTGGAAGGAATAACTATTTTAATTTTATTCTTTGTAAAAGTATAGTTCATTTCCTCTCTTTTAAAAGCTGAATCAAGTGGATAATTAAAAGAGCAGCAAGCTTGTAATTGGCAAGATGATGACTCATAAAGTAAAGAACAAAACAACACAAAATCAACACTATAAAAGATGTCAGAGGTACAACATGCAGAGGATAGTGTGGGGTGAGTGTGATGCCCAAGCATATTTACAGAACTTAGCTTGGATTGATTTTTTTATTTCTACAACAAAATCTCTACCCTACTGCTGAAAACTATTTTAAATTTTATATACATGCATATTTACCATATAAAATATATTTAATTCCTGTATTAACATGTATACACATCATCACACAAAACAAATACTCATGGTGCTTTTTAAATGACCTGATTAAAACTGAGTATATGAGCGTGTGTGTGTGTACGTGTGTGTTTATTTACTCATTTATTTATTTTAAACCTATACTATATTTAGGGATATAAAAAATATTGAGTAACCTTAGTTATTTTAGCAACTTTTTAAAAGCTTTTTCTGTCCCTTCATAACATTTTTGGCTTTTGAGGGATTTTTAATTTTTAATTTTTTTCTCTTTTGTATTTGATTTTTTCCTTTATATTCATATATACAAATATATCATATGCGGTACTATTCTTATATTGGCTACAATTTAACTAGTTATTTACTCCTTTGACTCTAGTTTCCTAATTGAATTTAGCAGAAGCTATAAAAGATGAAATTTACCTTGCTTGGCACCCTTCTGAAAAGCAGATATTATAACTCCCCTTAATATCTTATATCTGCGTTTAACAATTCTTATTCTCAGTAAATTCTTGTTCGTTTCTTAACTAAATCTCAAATGGTAATCAACTTTGCCCATATATCAGTTATCTTCTCCAATTCTTTTGGTTTGTTTTCTTTCGTGGATTCTGTCCAAGGTAATCCTTTACTGAAATGTGAAAATAGCTAACACAAATGCATGCGGAAGCATCGCCTTCCAATTCTTCAGTGCTCTTTTTCTCTTTGGCGTAGCACAAACATGGAGTTTAAGAGGGTGGGATCTGGGGTCAACTGGAGTATGTTTCCAATCCCAGCTTAGTCTCTTTCTAGGTGGGTAATGTGATTTTGTTCAGTCTCAATTTTCTCCTCTTAAAAATGGTGGGAATAATGATTGCTCTCTCATCTGAACATGGTAAGGATTATGTGGCGTAATGCTTAACATGCTACTTGGCACTATGTTAAGTGTTCAAAATAAATTATACAACAATTCTAGTCCAGATATTGAAATGCTTAAAGTATACAATATTGAATATTTATTTTAGGCTGGGTATAAAATATCTGAGTAGAGAAATAAAAAGTTCTTGTTTAACATGCCTATGTGTGAATAAATGTAGGGGATTTTAACTTGTTAGGTCATTTTCAAATAAAGCCTTTGCAAATGACTAGGACTTATAGAATAAAACAATATCTCAAATGAAAAACTGCACTCCACATATAAACTATATAATGTGGAAGTTACCCAGAATTGATGTATAGAGATATTTAATATTCTGGAGCTTATTTAGCTAACGCTGTGATGCTTCACAGAAGTTGAGTTCTCATTTCTGGGTAACAATACTTTCATTTATACAGCATTTTGCAAGGCCCTTTTACATACCTTAGTACATTTTATCATCACAAAAATCTTGCAAGACAGGTAGAGCATGTGTTATTACCCTGATCTTGCAGGTGAGGAAAACCAAACTTGGAGAAGGTAAGTAATTTGCCTAAGGCTACAGTATTTCTAAGGTGATAGAGCTCCCTCTCTGTTACTATTAATAGTTCTGGGATTTTTTTTCTTCCCATGGGACCTCTGCCAGCCTCAGCAATGACAAGGTTCAGAGTCGAATGTAAGAGATCAGAGAAGGGAAGGTGTTTGTATTTCTTCTTGCCATCTTCCGGGCCCTGTGCTTGGAATGGGTCACAGGACAAACAAATTCTGTGTACTCTCTCTAGTTTCCTGCCCCCTGGACTCTACCTATATTTGGAAATGTCTTAAGATGGCACTGTTAGACTGACATGCGGGTGTTCGGAGGTAGGAAAGAGGGAACTAGATAGAGTTTCAATGTGGGGAAGGAGGAGAGCCAGGGTTTGGAGGAGGGGAGATGAGAACAGGGAGAACGTGCCTGTCCTGCTCCGCCTAGCCATGAGAGAACCTCTGTGCCTGCCAGTTCTAAGCATCTGCTGTTTGCTAATGCAGACGGCAAGCAACAATGATCTGCTCCTTCTTGGAGAGTTGATTTTTTTCCAGCATCAGTGAGAGTAAACAAAATCTTTTAATAAAATCTTTATCCAACTCAACAATAAAAGGACAAATAACCCAATTAAACAATGGTCAGAGATGTAAATAGACACTTTTCCTAAGAAGTTACACAAAAGGCCAATAAGCAGATACTCAACATCAATAATCATTAGGGAAATGCAAATCAAAACCACAATAATGAGATACCATTTCTCACTCATGAGGATGGCTAAAATAAAAAAGACAGACAATAACAAGTGTTGGTGAGGATATGGAGAAATTGGGGTCCTAATGCTTTGCTGATGGGAATGTAAAATGATGCAACAGCTTTGGGAAACAGTTTGATAGTTCTCCCAAAAGTTAAACATAGAGTTACCATTTGATACTACAATTCCACCTCTAGGTATATACCCAAGAGAATTGGAAACGTACATCCACACAAAAACTTGAACATTACTGTTCATAGCAGCGTTCTTCATAATAGCTAAAAATGTAAACAACCCAAGTGTCCATCAAGTGATGGATGAATAAACAAAATGTATATGTTATATAGCCATATAATGGAATATTATTCAGTCATAAAAATGAAAGAAGTACTGATGCATGCTACCATAGGGATGAACCGTGACAACATTACACTAAGTAGAAGCCAGACACAAAAGCCCACAGATTATATGATTCTATTTATCTGACATGTCTAGAAGAGACAAATCTATAGAGACAAAAAATAGATTAGTGGTTGACAGGGGCTGGGGGAGAAGAGGAAAGGGGAGTGTTAGTGGGTTTGGGGTTTCTTTCTGAGGTCATGAAAAGGTCCTGGAATTATGATGGTTACACAACTTTGTGAATATACTAAAAGCTCTGAATTATACACTTTAAATGGGTGAATTTTATGATATGTGAATTATTGTATATCTCAATAAAAAATTATTATCCAAGATGATGGTAATCGCTAACATTTATTAAGGAATAGTGCTAGAAACTGTGCTATGGGTTTCACGGATTATTTTATTTAATTTTCACAACAACCATAAGGGCATACGCTCTTATTATTTTCACTTTATGGAAGGGGAAACTGAGGTTTCAGAGACTCAATAATTTGCCCAAATCACATGAGGCTTGACACCAGACTCTGGTTTTTACCTCTGTGATAAGCAGCACTAGACCTTAAACAATGTCTTCTTCTCTTGGTATGGCAGTCATTGGGTTCAGCTTTGGTGTTTTCAGAGTTTTTAATGTTTTGTTCTTTAAGGATTCTGTAATTGGATGCTCTAGTGACCAGGAGTAGGATTAGATCTGAGCAGTGGTCCACCCCTTACCCCCCACCTCAATAAAGGACTTTGTTCAAGGCCGACTCTAACCTTTGCTCAAATGTCATTCTCTTAGAGCAGCCCTACTGATACCCCAATCTAAATGAAAGTCCCCCTTTCAGAGGCTCTCACTGAACTGTGTTCCTCTTTTTTATAGCAGCTGTTACAGTCCAGTGGAGATGTGATTAATATCGGTCTTCCTCACTAGGCTACAAACTTCATGGTGTCAGGGCCCATGGCTGCTTTGCTCACCATTGTACACTCAGCAAGTAACACTGAGCACACGGTAGGCACTCAGCAAGTATCAGTTGAATGAGTAAACACCAGCATAGTAAGAAAATTTCTGCACTCTTCACACCTCTCTACTGTCCCCTACTGTGTCCCCTTTTTAGAAATTTGTGTATTGCTTTTCTGGCTTCTGAGTCCAGCGTGTAAGCCCGGCCTGGGGGTGCCTCAGGGCCATGGCTGGCCGCGCTGTTGGAAAGTGACGCACTGCTGGAAAGCTTTGGCTGCAGTTCTAACCTCAGAGACTGCTCTAAATGTTTCCTATGTGTCGTGCTCCTCCACTCCTACTGGGATTTTGGCTATCACCTCATTCCTTGCCTCCATTAGCCCTTATGACTATTCAGAATGACATTTCCCATGAACTCCCTTGTGATCCTGAAAAATTTCGCACCCAGCAGATCTCACACCACCACCTAAGTGGTTAAACATGTACATTGCAGTATTCCCAGGATATAAACAAGCTGAAAAACCCAGAAATGTTAATTACTCCAGGTTATGCAGCAAATAAGTGATAGAAACAGAATCAGAAACTAACAGATTGTAAACTCCTTAAGGCCTTTGTTTTATATGTTTAAATTTTCCTTACCATGCCCAGCATAGCCTGGCACATATTAAGAGCTCATTAAATATTTCTTTAATGAGAAACCCAAATTCTTTCTGAAAGGAACTCACACTCTGTTCTGCATCAGCTAAGTCCCACCCCCCTTGCCAATATATTTCCCCTCAACTAATTTTTCTAAACTTTATGAATTTTTGGATATCACTTGGAGTGCCCAAATTCCAAAGGTACCTAACCAAATGCACCAAAATAGCCCCACTTTCTCATTTTCCATATCGCTAATGTTAGCACCACCATTTTCTATCCACCCTGGTTGAATCTGCCTTTTTAATTCTTCAGTGTTTGTTATTGCACACAGCAGCAGTCAGGTGCTATAGATTCTCCTTGGACAGTGCCTTTGTGTTTCCGTTTCGATTCTCACTGCCACACCCCAATCCAGACTCTCCTTACCTTCCAACTCTACTTTCCCCCCGCTCGCCACTCTCCCAACTGCAATAGTGTCTGGATACTGTTTCCAGATTAATTTTTCTGGAAAAATGTTTTTCTCAAACGCTTTCAACAACTCCCTACACTGTTTTGTCCAAATTCAAATTTCATGGAATTCACAGTCCTTCAAAAATGATTGCAACTTACATTTTTATCCTTATCTCTCCCTTCTATGGACACAATGCTCTGGGAAAACCAAAAGGTACTCCTCAGACTTCCCTGGACCTCCCCTCATTTCCCCATGTTGTGCTACTGTGACTTCTTCCTTATGCTTAAACGTCTATATCTTTGCCTGAACATCTCAAATGAAAGCTCTTCCAGGAATTTTTTTTTTTTTCTTGATTCCTGCCCCCAAAGGAAGTGTTGCCATCTTTTGGCTCCTTTAGAATTAGGAGTCAAATTTTTGTGCCTCTTCTGTGGCAGAAACTATCTTGTGTTATGGTTTGTGGTGTGGATAGCATCTCCTCTAGCAGACAATGAGAGCAGGGTCCATGACTACACAATTTTGTGCCCCGTAGCACTAAGCTAGTGTCTTTTAAACAGTGGGCAATTTTGTAATTTAAATAGCTTGTTTTTCTTTATTGTCCATTTCTTCTGTTTACACACCAACCCCCCCATTTCCTTTGATTTCAACCTCTTACAAATCTGATAAACTGATCTCATGTATCTAAGCTCATTTCTCAGCTCATTCGTATAGTCCATGTATGTGAAACTGTTTACTAGCTTCGTATAATTGAATAACATTTATAATTAGAAAATATCAACTTTTAAAGAAGGTATAACATATGGTGACTAAAAGCTTTAGATCGTTATTCCAGTTTCAATTAATTTTTAATAGGAAAACTTAAAATATAACATTTAAAGGCACGATGGAGGAGCCAAAAGTCTAGTCTTAGTCTACCCCATGGAATGCAAGTTTCTGGCTCTTAAAAATATTTACAGTTATCTTTTTGGCTGCTTTTGAGTGACAGTAACTGGCATTAGTGGGATTCTCTTCTCTTGGGGATGAATAATGAAGTCTGAAAGAATGTTCATTACCATCGGGGTATGTGTTGACCAAACTAATTTTTCATCTGCCAAAATGTGTATACTGGCTTCTGTCTCATCTAGAGACCTCTGGAACTAAAAGTAATTGATCAAATTAGCCCAGCTATAACCCCCCACTAGTTCTGTTATGATTGCAGCTTGTTAACCTTAGTACACTGTTTATTTAAACCATGTGCATGACATCATGAAAACCACCCCCACTTCATCAAAGCATGATGCAGACGATGAAAAACAAGTTGGTTTCAAACCACTCTGAGATAGGATCTTTTTTCCTTTCTTTCCTATATTAAAAGATAAAATGTGAAACCTCTGTTCTTAGCCATTTGCTTTTCACTCCAGCTGGCCCTCCCCCAGCGAAATGGAAGCATTTTCATGCCATTTAGAATTAAGCAAACTAAAAATACCAAACAAGTATGCTTCAGTCCTGGAAAAGGAGCACTGGTGACAGAAAATGTTCTTTGGATTTTCCTGTTATCCTTCCTTTGCCAAGTTCACTTTTCCATGCTGTATAATGGTTTCCTGCACCACAGCCTGGCAGACAATGCCCAGCAAGGGCTTTATGCTGGAATTGGCCACAAGACTCGCCAGCTATTTTCCCTAGGCTGTGATTATTTTTCTTCTTGGTGTCCTTCTTATATTCCCGCACAAGTTGGGATTGGCTTTGACTGGAAAGATTGGTGGATATGTGCACCATTCTCACCTCCTGAAGAACGCTAAGCTCCTCGGCTCCCACGGTGTTCCTACTACCATGGTGCCAACATCATTGCACAGCCACAGTTTTCTTCTTGGTAAAAGTCTTGGCGTCTGTGAAGCCTAATTTTTGGATATTAGTAAGAGATAAATTGATTGACAATTCACAAGGAGGTCATTGCTTTACTGGTGGCACCAATATGAGGTAACACTCCAAAAGGAAAAATGAAATTCAAAAAAGTAATAGAATAAATGCCATCTTTACTCAGAGGACACTTGCAATCTTTAGTACTTTTTTTTTGAGACAGAGTCTCACTCTGTTGCCCTGGCTAGAGTGAGTGCCGTGGCGTCAGCCTAGCTCACAGCAACCTCAAACTCCTGGGCTCAAG
>NW_012155062.1:981971-1064706 GCF_000956105.1 Propithecus coquereli | reverse complement strand
TTGAGCTGAATAGAAATAATTAAGGACAGGCTGGGAACATTTGAAAAAATTAAATCAGGGATTAACTCAGATGCACTAAGAGTTATTTAAGTTCTTTTTGACCTTGTCTTATAAACATAGTCTGTTTTAGTAACCTTGATTGCTTTGCAAAGTTGACTGGCTGACATAGCATCTCCCTGTGAGGTAGGTTCCTAAGTATTCAATCACATGTGAGACTAAGAGATAGGAGTTATAGCATGTTTAATATTTGAATTATTACTTCAGGACATGCTATATAGACTCTTTAAAAGAAAAGGCATTTTAACACTCACGTTTCTGATCCAGTTGGGGGCCATACTTTTATTGCCACATGCACTTTCAGAGACTCCAAGCTCATTTCAATTGCTGGTGCAAGGGTATAATATATTTTAGTAATTTGGCATTTGTTTATTATTATTGTCACTGAATCTGCACACTGGAAATTTATTTTTAGTTAATGAATGCTGTTGTACATGAGTGGGCCTCTAAGACGCCAGTAGGGTACACCAATACCCCAGTGTCAATTAAGAGTTGAGCGATGGTTTCTGTACTTTATTTATCTTTTCTTTTTGGCAAATTTTATAGAGTTTTGGGCAAATTCTTTCAGCATTCTAAGATGTAATGCTTTGATGGTATATGAAGAAACCAGCAACTGACAAAACATAAATAAATATAAATAAAATATAAGTAACTTTTTTGGTACAGTTTTGCTAGAGACTAGAATAACATAGTCTTTTTACTTTACCGTGAATTGATGTTTTAAGATTTTAAGAACAAAATGTGATCTGTCAGTCAACAGAATCTGAATTTGAGGAATTTGAAGAAAGTGTTGATGCTGCATCAATAACTTCTTTAGTACATGTGACATTAGAAGACATTAGGTTTTCAACAGCACCTACAGGAATTGTCCACAGTGAGTGCTATCCACTTGGTTATTATGTTTAAATTGGACCATGAAGATTTTGTATTTAATAAAATTACACATAATGTTTCCAGCATATTGCCTAGCTAGCATATAACAGGAGCTCAAGAAATGCTACTGTATCAAGTTAATAACCCAGGCTTCCCTGATGCTGGCACCCCCAGGAATTATCCTCATTTTACAGATGAAGAAATTGAGGTTTAGAAGCAGGAAGGGGGGAGCTTTCCCAATCCAGATAGTAAGTAAGTGATAGAACTAGGCTCAAACTCAGGCTTGCTGACCACTATGATATTTAACAGTATTCCCCAAACTTTGGAACGTTTACCTCTGGTAGTATACATACGCGAAATTATTTTAGATGGAACACAAACACATTTTTAAAAATATAATGTGTGTGTATTTTTTTTTTTAACTAGCCTCTCCATCCATTTTTTTCTGTGTTTTGTTTCTGGGGTATGATATCTGGAAAACTCTTATTCACAAAGAAAAGCAGTTGCCTTACAAATGAAATAAAATATTTGTAGTATTTCTGAAGCATATTGAAAAACTTTTCTCTATTATTTTCTTTTAAAAAAATAGCAGGTTTATCGAGATATAATTCACATATCATCCAGTTCACCTTTTTAAAGTGTGCATGTCAGTGTTTTTTAATATATTCATAAAACTGAACATGGATCACTACTATCTAATTCCAGAACATTTTCATCACTTCAAAAAGAAACCCTATATACATTAAGCAGTCACTCCCCATTCTCCCCTCCCCTATCTTCTGACAACCACTAATCTACTTTCCATCTCTGTGGATTTACTTATTCTGACTATTTCTTATAAATGGAATCATGCAATATGTGGCCTTTCATGTCTGGCTCCTTTTGCTTAGCATAATGTTTTCAACGTTCATCTATTTTGTATCCTGTGTCAGTATTTCATTCCTTTTTATGGTCAAATAATACTCCATTGTGTGGATAGACCACATTTTGCTTATCCATTCAGCAGTTGATGGACATTTGGGTTGTTTACACTTTTTTGGTTATTATGAATCATGCTGCTATGAACATCCATGTACAAGTATCTGAGTCCTTATTTTCAAATCGTTTTTTTTTTTTTATTTTCAAATCTTTTGAGTAATATACCTAGATGTAGGATTGCTGGCTCGTATATAATAGTAACTCCATGTTTAACTTTTTGTGGAACCACCAAACTGTTTTCCACAATGGCCATGCCATTTTATGTTCCCATTACAGTGTATGAGGGTTACAGTTGCTCCATATCCTCACCAACACTGGTTGTTTTCCATTTTACTGATATAGCCATCCTAGTGGATGTGCAGTGGTATTTGAAGATATAATTATCATATTAAACTCATGGTAATGTTTGTTTTCCCTTTATAGCAGTGATAAGATTTCTTTTTTTTTTTTGAGACAGAGTGTCTCACTCTTTCGCCCTGCGTAGAGTGCAGTGGTGTCATCGTAGCTCATTGCAGTTTCAAACTCCTAGGCTCAAGTGATCCTCCTCCCTTGGCCTCCCAGAGTGCTGGGATTACAGGCAGGAGCCACTGTGCCTGGCCGGAACACTATTTCTAAAACAAGCTCTGTGAAAAAAGAATTCCACGTACAAATAAGTTTGACTTCCCTCTTGGAAAGTTACGACATATTAAAGGCCTTGAAAAATTCTGAAATGAAGAATTATATTTATAATTTGTTTAACCCAGAGTTTACCAAATTTATTTGATCATGAATTCCTTTTTTTATGTAATACCCCATGTTTATAACATCTCATGGAATATATTTTGGGGAATGCTGGCTTGGTAAGCTTTTTTTTTCCCACAGGGATTATTTACTTTATTTCCTTTGTATCACTCAGAGAAATACCCACAATAAATTTTTAGAAATACTTGATTAAACAAATATACTGTCTAACCCAATAGTTAGAGCAGTGGCTCCCAAATTTCAGTCCATAGATGGGTCTGTGCTGTCTGCATTAGTATTTCTTGGGGAAGATGTTATAAATACAGATTCCTGGGATCTGATCCTGGAGTTTCCTATTCAATGGGTTTGAAGTTGGGCCTGAGAATTTGTATTAAAATATCCCAGGTAATTCTTAGTCATGGCTAGCTTTGGAATCACTGGTTAGTATATAAAAAAAATAAACAACGCCAAAACTGAACATTTGGCAATCCTTGATTAAAGCTCGCCATTCCAAGGTCACAGACTAAATTCTAGCTTTAAAAACATATGTCCATTGTAATCCATCAAGAATGTGAATGTGCCTGATAGAGTCCAAAGCACTGGGCCTGAAGATAGGTCAATAAAGTTATTTTTATATATATGGAAAAAAGAATAGTATACTTTTGTTTTATAAGTTTAGCATAAATCTATAATTTTGAAGAACACAGAAGAGATCTGAAATATTTCTGGAACTGAGAGGGTTTTGTGGTCTGATCTTTAGGACCGTTGCCGTGGTACTGCTGGCTGTGTGAATCCTCCTCAAACTGTAAGAAGGTGGCTTTAAACCGTGGAGGGTTGGTCTGGAAGTCTGATGTGACCATGAACACAAACCTTGGGTAATAAAGCAAGGCAGATAGGGTGATTTTTTTTCCTACATCAGCATTGTAAATACTGTACAACAGCAATAAAAATTTTTATAAGATCATAAACTTTATAATCTCAATGACAAAAAAGATTATATATAGAAATATGTACTGAGATGGTTTCTATGTTTTATGCCACAAATATTTGAAATCAGTTCTGGTTTGGTTCTCCTGTTATTAAAATTCATTTTATAAATGGCTCCGTTTCATGGTTATTTTTCCTATATTTCTGATTAAGAAAGATCTTATAGGTGGTAAAATCAGCCAAAACAAGTAGTACTACTTAAAAGATTTTGAAGAGCATTAGATATTATTTATTGAGGATAAACTATCAGGAGCTTTATAAGGATTGCACATTAGGTTTTTAAAATTATTATTTAAATTCTCCCCATCACTGCTTTTAAAAAAATCACTGTGTGCCTCCTTCTCTCTCTCTGCCTCTTCCCCATTCCTACTCCTTTTCCTTTTGACACTAGTTTATGAAGCCAGCAAAAAATGTTAAAGATTTAGTAGCAGGCTATACTTTTAATTTTTTGGCTTAATAACCCAATCTTCTTGATGAGATTATATTATGGAGTAAAGCCTCTAGAACTGTTCCCTCTGATCGGTTAAATAATTTGGTATATCCATGCAATGAATGCTATGCAGTGATTAAAAGTAATTATGTAGTTCTATATTAATGTACATGAATATTTATTAAATATAAAGGAAAGAAAAAGGTGCTCAAGGGGCATTGTTAAGTGAAAAAGCAGGATACCAAGCAGTATGATTCCATATGCTTAGATTCCATATATTTAATGTGTAAATTTAAAAAGAAAATAATAGCTAAAGTTTGTTAACCTGAGACCATGTGCCAGGCACTGTTCCAAGCACTTTATATACATTGACCTATTTCATTCTCATAACCACCCATTAAGGATCCTTCCCTTATAATTCTCTATCCCCTTCCCTTGAGAAACTGAAGCACAAAGCCAATAAGTCACTTGCTCAAGGTCACAAACTAGTAACTGGCAGATGTGGGATTTTTAACCCATGTACTCTGGTTTCCCAGCCTGCACTCTTAACCACCTGCTATAGGAGATGTATCAAAATGTTGATCCTATTTGAAGGTGGTATTGTGTTCATTTTGTATGCCTTTATAATTTGTTACAATTTCTTCTTCAATCAGTCTATATTACTTTCAAAACAAAATTTTGGATGAAAACGAAGAACTCCTCCCTTACTTAAATAACACGGTAATAAATGCAACAGAGCCTCAAATGACATCATATTATTTAGCGTTCAGTCTAGCAGTCTAAAAGAAACTCTTTCAGGATTACATATTATCTTAACATTATAGATAAGGATAAAAAAATCTCTGAAATATAGTAAAGTTCTCTAGTCAAAGATGAGTCAGGGGCAAAGAATTGGCAATATAATCCAGTGTATCTAATGACTGGTAGATCCTATAATCCAGTATATCCAATTTTAAAAGTTGACAGTGCTGAATGGATAATATAATTTTTTTGTACAGTCACACCTTGGTATTTGCAGGATACCAAAATCCAGGGATGCTCAAATCCCTTATATAAAATGGTGTAGTATTTGCATATAACCTACACATATCCTTCTGTATACTTTAAATCTCTAGATGACTTATAATACCTAATGCAATGTAAATGCTGTGTCAGTAGTTGTTGTATTGTTTAGGGAATAATGACAATAAAAAAGACCTATACATATTCAGTACAGATGCAACCATCCATTTTATTTTGCCAAATATTTTTGATCTGTGGTTTGTTGAATCCACAGATCCAGGACCCCTAGGCACGGAGAGCCGAATGCATTTATTATATTAAAAAGTCAAGTCTACTAGTTGAACGTGCCTATGTTCTGCTCACATCCTGCACACCTGAAAACAGTAGCTTCCATCTGTCCTGCTTAGTGGTCTCACAGTGGATGAGGAGAAAATGTCTTTAAGGATAGTGCTCTGAGCTCAAACCTCTGAGTCATGTCCCAACTCTGCTAAGAGGTTTTTATAAAACGACCAAAAAAATGCACATTATCATGCTCCATGATTGCTAAATAATGCAGAAAAACAACTGTCCTATCAGTCTGATGGCTTTACTATTTCATAAATTCCATCATTTTCAAATCAGAGAAATCTCTCCTTTTTGTATGTTAAACTCTTCTTTGTGTAAATCAATTAGATTTAGAAGAAACTTCAGGGAAATATAATTTATTTCATTCTTTTGGATAACCCAACAACTTAATCCTTTAACTGATACCAGATTATCACGTACACAGCACTGGAAAGTTTCCAGGGTCCTTGTGATATTACAATTGAAACAGTATTTGTTGAGTAGATACTATATGTATTTCTAGCAGAACCGTGCTAGAAAGGGAAAGGAACTGGGAAAGGAAAAGAAACATAAATACCTGTCACTGTTCTGTCACTCACATTGATTTCTTGTGTTCTACAAATAAAGGGAATGTTAGAAATTGCAATTTGGAAATTGAATATTTCCAGCAGAAAGAAAGGAATTGGTAGGGCAACAGTGATGATTTTGAGGTTTAGTATTAGTTTGACTTGTAGGTAGTGTTGCTTGCTATTCCCCAAATTGGGGAAGAAAATGTCAGTAAGATATAGCTGAGATCTTTTTCTGATTGTAAACATAATATGTACGCCACAAAAAAAGTTAAACTATACAGAATGGTAGAAGGAAAAAAAATCATACAAAATCTCACTGCCTAGAGATAACTAATGTTCTTATTTTAGCACAACTCTAGGTTTTGTTATGCACATTTCTTGCAAAAAAATGGGACCCAAACCGTTTTAAAACCTAGTTTTTCAATAATATACTTTGGAATTTTCCTATAAATAAATATAATTCTACATTTTTATTTTTTAATAGTTGCTCATTTCATCGTGTGGGTGTGTCATAATAAATTATTTAATTACTTAATTACTATAATCCTGTCTTTTTGGAGATGCAGTTTAAGGTTTTTGGACCCTTATAAGCAATGCTAACACATATACACATATAAGTATATGCATGTCTATGTTTCTGTTTATATTTACATAATATGTATATATATACTTTTCTGATCATTAATTTGATTATTTCCTTAGGATTAATTCCTGGAATTGGAAATTTTGCATCAAAGAGTAGGCACATTTACATCTTGACACAGTATTGCTGAATTGCCCACTAAAAACATAGTCAGTTTGTATCCTGACACACAAAATGGGAGCACTTGCACTCAGATCAATATCACCAACACTATGTGTTACCAGTTTTTAAATACTTGGGACTCTTCTAGGTCAAAAATTTCTCTCCTCTTTCAAAATTAGTTGAATATCTTTTTCCATGTTTAATGGACATTTTTATTCTTTCTTTGTGACTTGCCTCCTCATGGCCTTTGCCCATATTTCAGTTGAGATATTTATCTTTTTCTTAGAGATTTTATGTTATTCTCTACATATTTATCATATTACATTTTAATTTGTCATATATGTCACAAATTTTTTCCAGTTCATTTTATTCTTTACTTATGTATTTTTCTTTTCTTTGTTTTTCTTTTTTTTCATAAAGAACTTTTAAATCTCTAATTTTTAAAGAATTTAAGTAAAGAAAAATTTTCCTGGGGAGCCCCAGTTTGTTACTTTTCTTTGTTGGTTCAATTTACAGAAAACAAATCTAATATAAGACTAGTAATGAAATATGGGAGTGCTTATCTCCATAGGTTGAATAATAAATATATTCAGTATTTTATAATTGAAAGCAGATGATATTTTCTAAGTTTTGAGCCATTATTTAAAATTTGAACTAGAATGGTTTTCCCCTTAATGTATATACTATAAAACACATACACTATTATACTTTTCTAATTTGATTATAATTTAGTGACTTTATATAACTCTACATCTATTTCTATATATCTTTCCATTTTAGGCACTTGTGTTATTTATGTGGAAACACATAAACAGAAATTTAGTAACTTGGCAATTTATATATTTGCATATATTCACACATACACATAAATTAGAGCCCAGCATTGTCAGAGAGCATTTACTCAGCTCACAGAATGTGTGTAGGAAAATATCACTGTCCTAATGTGGCTAATAGAATCGGAAGTTTGTTACAAACAGTTACTACTAACGGAACTTGCATCTGCACTTTTTTTTTAAGTGTCATGAATCTAACCTTTTTGTTTTGGTAACTGAAAGGTAGCAGGAAGGACAACAATTCAGCTGTGGGACAATGCAAGGGGTTTTAGCGAATGCTCGCCAAATTCCATTTTACATGAACTTACTTGCAAAGCAAATAGTGATCTCGGTGCACAGCCCAGCTCCATGTGTTCAGTCGAATTTCCTCTGAAGAAATCATGAACCAAACTGCCACCCACAATTCAAGTTAGTTAAATGTTACCTCTGGCTTTTAATGAAAATGTAAAACCCATGGGTCCAATTCTCCCTACTTGGCTCTGTATGTGTAAAGTTTGAGCTGAATAGAAATAATTAAGGACAGGCTGGGAACATTTGAAAAAATTAAATCAGGGATTAACTCAGATGCACTAAGAGTTATTTAAGTTCTTTTTGACCTTGTCTTATAAACATAGTCTGTTTTAGTAACCTTGATTGCTTTGCAAAGTTGACTGGCTGACATAGCATCTCCCTGTGAGGTAGGTTCCTAAGTATTCAATCACATGTGAGACTAAGAGATAGGAGTCATAGCATGTTTAATATTTGAATTATTACTTCAGGACATGCTATATAGACTCTTTAAAAGAAAAGGCATTTTAACACTCACGTTTCTGATCCAGTTGGGGGCCATACTTTTATTGCCACATGCACTTTCAGAGACTCCAAGCTCATTTCAATTGCTGGTGCAAGGGTATAATATATTTTAGTAATTTGGCATTTGTTTATTATTATTGTCACTGAATCTGCACACTGGAAATTTATTTTTAGTTAATGAATGCTGTTGTACATGAGTGGGCCTCTAAGACGCCAGTAGGGTACACCAATACCCCAGTGTCAATTAAGAGTTGAGCGATGGTTTCTGTACTTTATTTATCTTTTCTTTTTGGCAAATTTTATAGAGTTTTGGGCAAATTCTTTCAGCATTCTAAGATGTAATGCTTTGATGGTATATGAAGAAACCAGCAACTGACAAAACATAAATAAATATAAATAAAATATAAGTAACTTTTTTGGTACAGTTTTGCTAGAGACTAGAATAACATAGTCTTTTTACTTTACCGTGAATTGATGTTTTAAGATTTTAAGAACAAAATGTGATCTGTCAGTCAACAGAATCTGAATTTGAGGAATTTGAAGAAAGTGTTGATGCTGCATCAATAACTTCTTTAGTACATGTGACATTAGAAGACATTAGGTTTTCAACAGCACCTACAGGAATTGTCCACAGTGAGTGCTATCCACTTGGTTATTATGTTTAAATTGGACCATGAAGATTTTGTATTTAATAAAATTACACATAATGTTTCCAGCATATTGCCTAGCTAGCATATAACAGGAGCTCAAGAAATGCTACTGTATCAAGTTAATAACCCAGGCTTCCCTGATGCTGGCACCCCCAGGAATTATCCTCATTTTACAGATGAAGAAATTGAGGTTTAGAAGCAGGAAGGGGGGAGCTTTCCCAATCCAGATAGTAAGTAAGTGATAGAACTAGGCTCAAACTCAGGCTTGCTGACCACTATGATATTTAACAGTATTCCCCAAACTTTGGAACGTTTACCTCTGGTAGTATACATACGCGAAATTATTTTAGATGGAACACAAACACATTTTTAAAAATATAATGTGTGTGTATTTTTTTTTTTAACTAGCCTCTCCATCCATTTTTTTCTGTGTTTTGTTTCTGGGGTATGATATCTGGAAAACTCTTATTCACAAAGAAAAGCAGTTGCCTTACAAATGAAATAAAATATTTGTAGTATTTCTGAAGCATATTGAAAAACTTTTCTCTATTATTTTCTTTTAAAAAAATAGCAGGTTTATCGAGATATAATTCACATATCATCCAGTTCACCTTTTTAAAGTGTGCATGTCAGTGTTTTTTAATATATTCATAAAACCGAACATGGATCACTACTATCTAATTCCAGAACATTTTCATCACTTCAAAAAGAAACCCTATATACATTAAGCAGTCACTCCCCATTCTCCCCTCCCCTATCTTCTGACAACCACTAATCTACTTTCCATCTCTGTGGATTTACTTATTCTGACTATTTCTTATAAATGGAATCATGCAATATGTGGCCTTTCATGTCTGGCTCCTTTTGCTTAGCATAATGTTTTCAACGTTCATCTATTTTGTATCCTGTGTCAGTATTTCATTCCTTTTTATGGTCAAATAATACTCCATTGTGTGGATAGACCACATTTTGCTTATCCATTCAGCAGTTGATGGACATTTGGGTTGTTTACACTTTTTTGGTTATTATGAATCATGCTGCTATGAACATCCATGTACAAGTATCTGAGTCCTTATTTTCAAATCGTTTTTTTTTTTTTATTTTCAAATCTTTTGAGTAATATACCTAGATGTAGGATTGCTGGCTCGTATATAATAGTAACTCCATGTTTAACTTTTTGTGGAACCACCAAACTGTTTTCCACAATGGCCATGCCATTTTATGTTCCCATTACAGTGTATGAGGGTTACAGTTGCTCCATATCCTCACCAACACTGGTTGTTTTCCATTTTACTGATATAGCCATCCTAGTGGATGTGCAGTGGTATTTGAAGATATAATTATCATATTAAACTCATGGTAATGTTTGTTTTCCCTTTATAGCAGTGATAAGATTTCTTTTTTTTTTTTGAGACAGAGTGTCTCACTCTTTCGCCCTGCGTAGAGTGCAGTGGTGTCATCGTAGCTCATTGCAGTTTCAAACTCCTAGGCTCAAGTGATCCTCCTACCTCAGCCTCCCAAGTAGCTGGGACTACAAGTGCATGCCATAACACCTGGGTAATTTTTAAAATTTTTAGTAAAGAGGGGATCTAGATCTTGCTCAGGCTGGTCTTGAACTGCTGAACTCAAGCAGTCCTCCTGCCCGGCCTGCCAGAGTGCTAGGATTACAGGCATGAGCCACCATGCCCAGCCATAAAATATACTTTTATTTAAGGAAGAAAAAAATGAATTGCTTAAAAAAAAGTGAATCACTGAAAGAGAATCAGTGGATAAATAATGTATGAATGTAGATATGGTGAAATTTGTGAAGGTGTGGCCTTGGGCAAGTTACGTAATTTCTTTGAGCCTTAGTTTCTTCATCTGTAATAGGACACTGGACAGTTATGAGGATTAAATGGGCTGGTATTCATAAAACATGTGGAACAGTGCCTGTAGAAGTGTGTGCTACGTAAGTAGAAAAAGTGCTGTGGAATGAGTGAAGTTTGAGAAACTCTTGCATAACTTACAGTATATCTCTTTATCTTTATTAGCAGGGATTGGCTTTTTGTATAGGAGGTAACCAGTCACCGTTTAACAAAACAAATGGCTGAGTGAATGTCATTGTGATGTTGACTTTCTCTGTTCATTCTTGGCTTGTGCGATAAAGGTGCTGCAGAAAAGGAGAATTTTCTTGAGGGGGGGATGACCTGGCAGCACAGGCACAGGCGGGTCACTGCTGATATTCTGCCACCCAAGCTACCCACCCGCACCAGCCACCACTGAAGATGCTGGTACCTGGAGGAAGATGTGGAAAACTCCATTTCTTTTCACTCCTGGATTCTTGGCTTCTTTTCTTTTCCTTTCCTTTTTTTTTTTTTTTAAATAATTTTAAAATTAATGAATGGGGATAGATTTCAATTCTCCTCCCTTTTGGCCATAACACAAAGACAAATACACTATGACCAAAAAGAAGATATTTATTTCATGGAGTCTTTATAATGGGATTTGGCCGAGATACTGTCTTGAAAGATCATGGTTGTAGTCAACGGTAGTCACTTGGCCCGTTCGGAATGAAACATAAATAACTCCCTTCTCTTATCAAATCCGTTCTCTCGCACTTGGGTGTTAGAGTTTAAACATTCATAAATTAAATGGCCAAATAAAAGTCATTGTTTTACATTAGATCAAACATAAAGAACTTACTTGAGTAAAGCAAGGGAGTTAATGAAGAAAAATAATTCACTGAAATGAAAAAAAAAGCGCTTTAATTTTCACTTACAGAATTATGAGCAGCGTAATGTTCTCTGCTCAACAGTGCCACTGTTTCATGCCTCCTTGCAGTTAATAACTTATTCTAGGTATTAAATCTGTCACATTCCTTTCATTTGGGCTTGCAATGAAGAATTTACAGCAGGAGACCCAGAACTGACCCAGCAATTTGAAAACATAACACAGATATGAATTCAATTATTCTCCATCTAAATGGTGACACTTATGCCCTGCATCGATATGTGACATCTGAACCAGTCATATTTAATATCCGACTCATCAAAGCCAATCCAGAAACAAAAGCAAAAAGATCATTTCACACCCACCTTCAGAATAGAGTTCACAAACGAAAGAAAAAGAGAGCGCGTTAGCTTGCTCTATGTAATTTAGACACTGACATAAAACATATTTTTTTAAAAGTTGTTCTGCCCCCTGGTGTGCTGGTCTTTTTCCCTTTCGCGACTACGTTTGTGCTGAAAAAGAAAGAGTAGCTTGTACAAGTTCATAAAACAAAACAAATCACTTCTGCAGCAGGAATATATCAGTGGCTTGCCGCTCGGGTCTCAGGGTTCTTGCCAAATGCTCCGATCATTTCTGTTTTTATTCTTTGTAAAATCAGCAACTGGAGCCGCTTAAAATGTTTTTCATATAAAAATGTAACTGGATCAAACAGTGGCCTTGCAAAGAGAAGGGAGGGGTGAGCGGAGATTCCTTTGAAAAGAAACTTGACTGAAAATTTAGGGATTGCAGTATAAATAAAAATTACTTCTAATATATATAAAATGAGGTATTTTATTTTGTTCCTCTACAATGGAGGGGAAGGGAGATATATTCCAGAACCAGCTAAAAAGGAACAGATAAAAAGATTGAGAATTAGTGCTTGGACTAACGATGAAAGGAGCATTTCCTTGTCCTCGGTGTTGAAGAAAGCAAAAGGAACGAGAAGATTAAGAGGTTAAGAGATTAAGATTCACTTGCTCATCAAGGGAGAGCAGCTCAAACACTCACTTCCTTTTGCACAGATTAAAACAAAAGGTCACGGCTCGGAAAGCAAGCTGGTCATAAAACCTAATTTCTTATACTTGATCAAAACTAGGTTCTATGTGGAGGAAAAAAAAGTAAAAACTTTTGAAGAACATTTTTGGCTTCTAAACGATTATATGAAAACGAAGGGACAGATTATCCAGCAATCCCCAAGGAAAAAATTTTGTAGCCATCTTTTTAGGTTGCATGAATTACACTTTGGCTTTTTAGTATGTTATTATTTGTTATGAGAGACTAATTCTTATTCTATCATTGTCACAAAAGGCTGCAATATAAAGCAACACAGTATAAAGCAATCCAGAATCTCTGGAACTTGAAATAAAAACAAAAGAGAAAATTTCAATATCAAAACTCAAGATGACAGCAAGAATGACCCTCTTCCACCAAACACACAAACTCTGTATTTGTATGTGTATGTATTTTAATCCACAGAAAAATATGGCTTGGAAAAAAACACCCCAGAATCTTAGCAGTGATTACAATGAAGAGAAACGGTGGGACAGGAGGATAGGGAAGGGGGCTTTTTTACATCTTCTTTCAAACACTGTATAGAAGATAATGTAACAAGCATTCATGTACATGCCACTCAGATGTAACAGCTGGTCGTATTTCGTGGTCATTGCTTTAGATCCGCTTGGCTTTTAAAAGAGATCAAACGTTACGGATGCCATGGTGCAGTTATCTGTGTTTTCTGAAAATGACCTTGGAATCACTGTAGGCTGCTCAGGCAACAGTCCAGCTGAGATCAGGGGCATCTCTTTCTTTCTGTCGAAGGGAGAAGCTCCACTTCCTATGGCACTGGTGGTCTCCACCTCTGGCAGCAGCATGGCAAATTTCCACAGGGTCCAAGGTCTTCAAGTGAAGGGCTGATTTTCCCAGGTAACTCTGTATAAACAGCTGGTATCCAAAATTCTGACCTTCTGGCACTTGTTAGTCTGTGAATACCTTCACTGACAAGGCCGTTTTCTCAGGTTTGCCCTACGAAAAGGTAGAAAAACAGGAGGGTAATGTCCCTCCACTGCTAGCCTGTAGACGCAGATGTAAACTCACACCTTTTTGTGGGATAGTGGAGAGATGGAGACCCTGTGTCTTGACTTCTCTAGAGGCCAGGAAAGACCCTGCTTTGCATAAGAGATAGTGTTTTTCTTTTTTCTTTTTTTTTTTTGAGACAGAGTCTCACTGTGTTGCCCAGGCTAGAGTGCCATGGCGTCAGCCTAGCTCACAGCAACCTCAAACTCCTGGGCTCAAGCAATCCTTCTGCCTCAGCCTCCCAGTAGCTGAGACTACAGGCGTGTACCACCATGCCCGACTAATTTTTTCTATATATTTTTAGTTGTCCAATTAATTTATTTGTATTTTTAGTAGAGACAGGGTCTCGCTCTTGCTCAGGCTGGTCTTGAACTCCTGAGCTCAAACAATCCGCCCACCTCAGCCTCCCAGAGTACTAGGATTACAGGCGTGAGCCACCTCGCCCGACTAGTGTATAAGTTTTTGTGAGGACATGTTTTTAATTCTTTTGGTATATACCTGGGAATGGAATTGCTCAGTCATGTGGTAACTCTGTTTCACTTTTTGAGGAACTGCCAAACTGGTTTTCAAACAGACAAATATTACAAAACATTTTATTTTATTTTTTGTAATTGACTTGGACCATAATTACATTGTGGTCAGACAATGTTATATGTTCTTTGAATCTTGTTGTTTCATGATCTTGTATAGAAATTATTTTCACAAATATTCTATGTCTACCTGAGAAGAATGAGTATTTTCTAATTGTTGTATGTAAAGGTATCTATATATTCACTAGTTTATAATCATATTCATGCTGATATTTGTTCTGCTTGAATTATTAGTAATTGGGAGAGGTTGTAGATTGGACAGCTTCTCCCTAAGTTGCATCTGTTTTTGCTTTATGTATTTGAGGCTATTTTATTAGGTGCATATAATTTTAGAATGTAACATATTTCTGGTGAATCGAACCTTTTTATCAAGATGCTTGTAATCCTAGCACTCTGGGAGGTTGAGGTGGGAGGATCACTGAGGTCGGGAGTTCAAGACAAGCCTCAGCAAGAGCGAGACCTTGTCTCTACTAAAAATAGAAAGAAATTAGCTGGGCAACTAAAATAGAAAAAATTAGCTGGGCATGGTGGTGCATACCTGTAGTCCCAGCTACGTGGTAGGCTGAGGCAGGAGAATTGCTTGAGCCCAGGAGTTTGAAGCTGCCGTGAGGTAGGATGACACCACGGCCCTCTAGCCCAGGCAACAGAGTGAAACTCTGCCTCAAAAAAAAAAAAAAAAAAAGATGCTGTGTCTTAAAACCTATCCTATCATATCTACCATTAAAATAGCTATTCCAGCATCCTTGTTGTTAGTAGCTGCCTGGGATATAATTTTCCATCCTTTCATTTTTGACCTGTGTTCTTATACTTAGATGTTTTCTTCTAGCAGGATATACCTGGAATTAAAAATGTTATCCCATAATTTCTGTCTTTTAATCAATGGGTTTAATCTATTTATATCTTTTGTTGAGTTTTTGTTAGTTTATTTTGTTTTATTTTATATTTTTTCTTTCTTTGTTTTGGTCTTGTACGCTCCAATTCTATTCTATTCTTTTGATCACTACACTTAAAATATTATCATGCTTGTTTAGCTTAACAGCGTTTGAAGTTAAATAATACCTTAACTTCTTTCCTGAAATATGTAAAGATCTTCAAATATTTCACCTTGATCACTCCCCTTCTGAACCTATATGCTATTATATTCCAGTACTTTAATTTTGCCTGCATTATTATTATTATTATTTTATACAATGGTTGCATTTATAAACCTGTGTACTTTTTTGAAAGATTATTTCTTCTTTCTAGATGACACAAAGCTGAGTATAATATCAATTCGATCCCCCAAATCATAAATCTGGAATGATGAATCAGACATAGTAGGAAGAAATGTAATAGGAATAAACATAAAATCCTATACCTAGGCTCAAACAAAACAACTCTAAAAACATAAGCTAGAGCAGAACTGATTTACCATGTATATCTATGAAAAGAGTGCCGTTGAAAATTGGCTATGGATCCAATGATGTGAGGTGACTACCAAAAAGAAAAAAAATAGAGAAGAGTTGCCATCTCCTATCAAAAGTCACAAAAGGACAAAATTCTCAAATCAAAAGTATCTTAAAAATCTGGAATTTCCCATAAAGAACAGCACTTATTTAGGGGTGAGCAATATATTTAGGTGTTTGTTTAGCAAATATATTTATATTCGCTTTTATATATGTATATATTTGTGTGTTCGTTTAGCAAACAAACAAAATGATATACATGTTTAAACACTCAAGTGACACTCAGCCCTCAGTATAGAAAGTGTTCAATGATGACAGATGTCCAGATTCACATTTCTCACTTCACAGTTACTCTGGGGGCATGTGTGCACCAAGTGGACAGTATCACTTTTTATTTATTTTTGCCGAAACATACAGTAGAATTAGTATAAATTAAATGCATGTATAATGTAGCTCCACTGTAATTTTAGGCTTGATTAATATAAGAATAACTTGAAAAGGGCAGATGAGGGACTTACACTCCTCTATGCTAGTCGTTCTACATCTGGACTATCCTGTTTAATCCGCGTGACAGTCACGAAGAGTTGCTGACAAATGTGCAGAGGGCAGTGTTATTAACAAGGAATAGTTCTGGTGATATAACATCTTGTTCTGTTAAGAAGAGGGATGTTTAGCTTGGAAAAGGCAGCTTGGAAGGTGTCTTTAAATATTTGAAAGACTGTCATATTGAAAATGGATTAGATTTAAGATGTGTCCCCTGAAGTCAGTACAATACTCCACATGTGGTCAACCAGTATGAAGCTCAGTGGGAAGATGACCTCCCTTTTTTGGGGAAACTGAAAATGTAACCAAAGATTGCAATTGTTTTTGGCAGATAAATCACATGATTGGCTTGTGTTACACTTTCAGTCAATGAAAAGTATAATTCTTTCCATAAGTTCTGTTTTCAAAACGGATTCTAATTCTGTGCATGCAAAGTTAAATTTTGCACCTTAGTGAGGAGCTTATGTTTCCCCTTATTGAATGAAGTTTAATTAGCTTTGCTATTTAATTTTTTAATTTTAGTTCAGTGGGGTGGGGTATTTTTGTAATACCAATTATCTGTATTTGCACTCCTGTTTAGCTTTTTGTAGTCCACAAATGAGATATAATTGTTCTATACTTTTCATCTAAGATGATAAGAAGAAATGTTGGACAAGATAGGACTGTCTCAGTCCATTTGATGTTGCTTATAACGGAATGGCTAAAACCAGGTAATTTATAAAGAAAAGAAATTCGTTTCTTACAGTTATGGAAGCTGAGAAGTCTCAGGGCAGCACAGGGTGAAAGCCATCTTGCTGGTGGGGACTCTCTGAAGAGTCCTGCGGTGGCACAGGGAGTCACATGGTGAAGGGGCCGAGCGTGCTAGCTCAGATCTCTCTTCTCATAAAGCCATCAGTCCCACTCCCATGATAACCCATTAATCCATTAGCCCATTAATAGGAATGATAAATCTGTTTGTGAGGGCAGAGAGCCAATGAGCCAATTACCTGTTGAAGGCCCACATCTCAGGTCAGGAGTTTGAGACCCGCCTGGGCAATATATTAAGACCCGGCCTCTACAAAGAAAAAAAAATTAGCTGGGCATCTGTGGTCCCAGCTACTTGGGTGGCTGAGGCAGGAGAATTGCTTGAGCCCAGGAGTTTGAGGCTACAGTTTGAAGGGGATAAATATTTAAACCATAGCAGTAACTAAGTGGGAAATAGTGAAGGACTCCACTGAAAGCTCCCTCTAAACTGATGTAATCCATAAATTCACGTTATTCTGCATTTTGCCTATTAGAACATCACAAAATTTAGATATGCCATCTCCATGGCTTTTCTGCAAAAAACAAGTGAAAAGTGTGATCAAAAAATTAAATTAACCTTATTTGTTATAAATTCTTCTTAGTACAACTATGCTGGCTAATTGCAATTATTTCCTAAAAACTTCCAAATTATTTACATATGCTAAAATTGGTTTTTTGTTGCTATATATTGGTGTCAAATTAAGCTTAGGTTTTTAATTTCTGGAATACATCTTTATCTTTCTTTAGAACATTGGTACTTTTCCCATTTCCCACTCTGCTGGCATCTCTCCCATTTTCTGTGATTCCTCGAGAATCTCTGGTTAACTTTGCATGAATGCTCCCGCAGGGCCTTCGGTTACCACAGCTGTGATTTTTCTGAGCTTAGGCACCTAAACTTCATCAAAACAGCTTAATTATTAGAGTGATTGTGAATGGAAGTTAATTTGTAGAGTCAGTGTGTAGAGTGAAAGTTGAGTAGAGTCAAAGTACTCTTGAAATCCTTTAAGTTGCCCACACAAAACACGGTTTCGGTGTACAACTCTGTATGTATATGCTATGAGAAGACATACAGTGTACATAATGATAGACAATATAAAAGAAAGAGTTTCTATGCAAAAAACACAGTGCAGACATTGACGGCACCCAGCGCTGAGACTCCCTGAGAGGCATCCGGCAAACTGCTCAGCGTGCAGTGAACTCAATGAATGAATAAACGAAAAAATGAGTAACTGTGGGCAAATTTGCCCACTTTTAATTTCTCTGACTCTGAGTTCAGATAGTTGCATTCCCATGAATAAACTATCGAATGCAATTTCAGTGTAATATGTCCTCTATTTTGGGCTTCATTTCTTCCTCAAACATGTCTTATTCTCGTCTGATGGAGTAGCATATACAATAAATCCCACAGGATGGAAAGTCAGAATATTTGGTAACCTTAAGTCCAAAAGGAATGCTGCCTGTCGTGTGTGGCGGATTTTATTTTCCATTGCATTTTTTCCCTTAGATCTGTTAAGAATTAGTACATGAAGGCGTCATCATTCTGACATCATGTTGGTCTCTTCCTTGACCTCGTCTATCCTGTTACTCACATCCTAAATCCTTTCTATTAAAAGGGCATTTCCTCCAGCTGGAAGATAACATGAAAGAAGAACCTGTGTCCTCAATCTCTTAAATTTCCTGGTGGTAGGGGTAAGTGATATAAAACAAAAATCCTGAAATTTTATTTAGAAGAAAGAGCCAAATGCTAGAAACTTCCAAATAGATTCAGAAGTAGAGGGCCATGTATCAAATTCTATTTTGGCAAAGTAAAACCTTGAGAGATTATACAAGTAATTCCGATAAACACCCTTCTCCCCACCTCAAGCTAGTAATATTAAGAATAGTATTTAAAACCAAACCAGACCTGGACTGTCTGCATTTCCCTATTCAGTGTTCACGCTGGGTAGCTGCACACTCAATTGTCACGCAGAGACGAAACAAAGCGTGCGAACTGTCGGCCGCGCGCACTGTCCGTGAGGTGCAAAACAATATTGTATAAGGCAAAACCTGGACAGCACCAGTGAACACTGCACCAAGCTCAGTGTGGACCTCAGATGTATTTGATCTCCTCTGGCAAATAAGACACAGTGAAATTAAAGCCGGTCGTGTTTGGGGGTGGCGGGGACAGGGTGACCGTGGCCGAGGTGAGCAGGAACTCTTGTTGGCAAACCATCACTTTGAAAGGGTCAGGACGGCAGCAAAAAGGCAATAGAGAAAAACCTGCTGTGAAGTATTTCATTTTTGTGATTCTTTAACAATTTATAGAAGCAATGGCACATAAGGGAAGCTTCCTTCTCTTTGGGGAATCATAAATAAAATAGTGGTGTAATCAAAGGACAGAAGAAAAAAGAGACTTCAGGTATTTAATTCTTATTTACCTCCTTCTCCATTATGTATGACTCCCAGGCAGGCGGGAGGGTTGCGGAGAACAATAACTCAGCCTAGTCCGGTCTGCCAGAGCCTTCCAAATTTTGAGCCTGCTGCTCCAATTTATTGCTTTCTACTCGGTGAATAGAGAGGAGTTTGAAAGGTCTTACGGGAAAAAAAAAGTGGTGAGATTTCTGCTGGATTCGCTATCAGGGCTTGTTCATCTCTCTGATCGATAGTCCTCTCTGTAGTTTAGGGCTCCACCGTGGTCTCCAGAGAGCTCGAGCTTCTGCTAGGGGTGCTTCCAGAAGCTTCTGCCTGAGGCGAGGGCTAGGAGTCAGGAATAGAGATGCTTAGACTGGCCTCCCGGCAGCCGTGGAGGTGTCAGGAGCATCAAGACGACCTTGTGATTGTGGCAATGCCTTTTTTCTCCCAGCCCCTGGCCTGGAGTCCTGGCTGTTCCTGTCAGTTTCTTTAAGCCCGTAACCACTCAAGCCACAGTCAATGCAGAATAAATGCTCTGTGCTGGTATTTTCGCAGTGTTCACCCGACATGCTAGGGAAGAATATAATGGGGTGAAAGGAAAGGTTAGCCGGGTGGATTCTGCAGAAAAGGACAGAGGATTGGAGACTCAGAGATATCCAGGAACTAGAGAGGGACAAGCCCTCTGGACAGGCTGTCAGGCCTGTGAACTGCGATTCCAAATTCCTCCCTGAGGGAAAATAGCCCATTACTCCCCAGTTTAGTTCTGTTGAAATGCTTCAGAAACAAACTTCTAAACATTTCTCTCCGCAGCGTCCTTTACTACTAAAGATGCAATGCAGAGAAATCATAACTTATGTTTGTGTCCCCGACCAGGTCCTATGCTTTGACTAAAAAGCAATGATGATTTACTGTATAAGCAATTGCTAGAAGTTCCTTCCAGGCCCTTACGGGATATTACTAATAAATGTTTATGCCACAATTTGGTAAGCATATCAAAATAAGATATGATATTTTAGGAATTAATCATATTTTCTAAATTCTCTCAGTACTATTTAACCACTTGTTACAACAAAAGATTTTCTTTTTTCATAGGCTCATCACTATTCAGGTAACAAAAATAAAGTGCAGGATTATGACTTGCCTGAGATAATTTAGTGGTATATTTCAGCATTCAAGGTAAAGCAAAAATAATAATGAATAAAGAAATGTGTAAGAGTGTGGAGGGCTTTGAAAGCCGTGGTATTGTCATTTGTTTCCATCAAAATTAATGATGATGATCATTAATCTTGTGGTCAAAGTTTCAGTTTTTGACATAGCCATACATTTCCCCAAGTCATTAGGAAAACAAGATTACACAATAATTCAAGATATTTTCCATCCAACAATTAAGAAGGAATTTGTGTTAGTAAAATGGCATGAGTTTTCTGTCAATATGAAATAGAGATTATTTTCTATAATTCTGGTAGACTTTGAAAAGAGACCCATCAAGTATCATTATCCTTCAGCTGGCTGGAGAGTTAGGAAGTAAGTATGTCCAGCTGCCCGTGATAGGACAAAATAACAGCTATTTGACTATGAACCCGGCAGATGGGCTGCTATTCCTGTGTTTCTGGATGAGGACGAGGCCAGTGAGGCATTTAGGATGCAAAGTGTGCGTGCATTCCTACGCCTCTGAGAACACTTGATTCCTAAGTTCTGCACCTTACACACTTCACCTGCCTCCCCTCGGTCTCAGCCCGGGAAAGAAAGATTACTTATATCAGTTAAGTGTACTCTCTATGTTGAAGATTAATCGTGTGTCAGAGATCTGAAAACTAAAACAAAGCACAGCCTTGGAAATTGTAATTAATTATTTTACTTTATCCTGCATGTACGTTAAATTTTCTTCTCCACCATGTAAATAAAAATTCTGAGGTTAAACAAACTAAATACTTAAGAAAAATAAAATATGCTCTTTGGGGACAGTTGATGCAGAACCACTGGTAGAAAAATGACTTTATGCCATGGCTATGTAATCTTGCTTCCAAAGAGCTGCTAATATTTTTTGTTGGCATTCCTCTAACGGTCACATATTGTGGTTAGAGAGCAAGTTGATTTCAAGTCACATTTTTGTAGGTAGAAATCTATTTAATTTGCTTTGTAAATTCTTACCTTAATAGTATAAGCGAGTTGGCTACTTATGAAATCGTATTTGAAGTGATTGAAATTTCTTCCTAATGTCATATGATGTTGGGATATAAGCTGATAAAGGAATCTCATTAATGACTTTCCAATGTTCTAAGAAGAAAAAAGTCAGATATGCATTATTTAATAGTGAAGTATTGATGAAAAACCTTTGAGGAGCTTTTGAAGGTGAAAAAAAAAATGTTTTTTTCAGATGGCTGATTTTGTAGTCACCAATTGCACCCACAGCTATATGCCAAAACTATATTGGCACGAGTGACTTATATCCATAAATTCTCTTTCATCAGCACAATTACCACAATAGTCCCTGGAGCACAAAAGATGCAGGCCCAAGTTTACAGATGCTCTCAGCATTTTCCTTTCCTTTCCTAGTCTTCTTTCTTTGGGAGTACGTTTAGCCTTAAACCAAGGATTATCTTCTTTTCTTTGGAGTAGCAAAGATGTTTGCTGTATAAGTTTTTTTTAAAAAAATTCTAGACTCAGCCCAATTAGAATAGATACCTCTGATGATACTCTCTTACAATAAATAATAAACTGGTAATCACAAAAGTTTTAAGGCAACTCTTACTTAAGTATCAGTTGCTAATTTCCTTTTCATTATGTTTATAAAGATTTTCTGCATCTTACAAAGCCACAAAAGACTGGCTATGAATCTCTATGTTTCAGTAAACCCAAAGCAAATTACAAATATTGTAACTACATATAAACAAACTGTTTCAATGTCAAAGGTTCAATAGATGGGGGAAAGCAAAGTGCTGATGACAGCAATAATTCAAATATCCAAGTACGCTTGCCATCTCTTTTCTGCAGACAGATTTCTTCTGAGTCACCAGTGGGAGCTTCCCAGGGAGATGCGGCTTTATTCCCTCATGGCAGACAGGAGGAGGATGCTGCGAGGAGGCTGATGCCACCTGGCAGCGATGGTGGCACAGACTGCTGGAGAGGACAGATTGGAACCCAAGCCTCATCAGACGGCAGCTGTGACAGAGGCATATTTCAAAAGTCTATTGCAAATTTCACTCAAGGGTCTTTAAAATAATTTGAAAGTCTCTGTGGCTTTCACAGACTTTTAATTAAGAGAGAACACCTCTTCCTTGAAAATCCAATGCTATTTGCCTATTTTGTGTATCTAAAGGTAGATAGGAACTTACAGGCACATTTTAAAAATCTGCAGTTGGTTATGCTTTTTTCAAATTTAATAAGCTAATATTAATAATTAGCTCTCTCTAAAAAACAAAAGACAACAGCCATAAAGTACTCTGACACCTCACAATTGAAAGTTAAATGATGCTACCTCTGAAGACGGTGCCCTCTGAAGTCAGTTTTCTTAAATCACCTGGAATCCTAGCAGCCAATTTGAGAATTCATCCTGTACTTGCCACGCTAGCAATGAAAGGGCAGGGATGATGGAAGAAATGTATCTTTTGAGATCTAACATGCAAATTTGAGAACTAGCCATCTTTCTTGTTAACTGCAGAAGAAAGGATCTAAGCTTCTATTTCCTTAGTTGTCCTCTTTTAGGGAGGGTTTCTGAGTCCAGGTTAATCCACAGTTGAGAAGGATCAATGGGGTAGGCTCTTTAGACCACAGAATCACAGACAGGAGGAGAAACTTTGAGGAGCATCCAGCCTCTCTTTCAGCCTCTGCGTAAGTATCTCCGAGGGATTAACATCAGTTATGGGCTCAGAGGGTTATTGGGGGTAAGAACATCCACCTCTTTGCTCCAGTGTTTTTGCCACAGGTGGGTCCAGGGTTTGTGGAACCTGATGTTTACGCAATTATGGAGCTTTTCTTTAAGCAAAATACAACAGAATTACAAATAAAAAAATTAAGTCCAGGGCCTTAAGGTACTAAAGCTCAAGCTTCATTAGCTTCATGGTAAATCCATCTCAGTGTCTACACAAATGAACAAGTTCCACTTCCGACGGGCAGTGTAGTGGGCCAGACTGAATTTTCATATTATTGAGAGTGTGTAGAGGGTTTTGTCTGCATGAGATTCCTATGGGTTTCAGAAAGACAATATGACTTCTTTACCATGGAAATCTAAAGCCAACGAAGTCAACTTTTAGGAAATGCAGAGTAGCTGATCAAACAGCATTAGAGGACTAGACTTTTATTTATTTCCATAGTGCTCTACAAAGTGCAGAGTTTTGAAAAGTCCGTAAAGCCAAAGAAACAGATCATTCTGAATGGACATTTGACCCTTTTTAAATCAGTTGTGTGATCACATGCTTTATCCCTCTGGTGTACTAAGCAGGCACTCCAAACTGAAAGGGTGATTCCCAATTTTAGCTATAAGGCTGGGAACTGAGTTTGAAGCATATGGATAAACTTGATCATTACAGGTTGACAGTGTGTCTACAAGTAACTTCAATGGCCACTGCAGAAGAGTGACATCTCCACACAGGGACTACAGGAGCCCAGTGTCACGCGAGGGAATCTACGCTCCAGTGAGTGACGATAAGTCTATTCAGGGCATGACATACTTAGACACTACCTTAATCAATTCAAAATTGCTATATCTAAAGTTTTTGCTAGAGTTGACTCATGGTTCAAAAGTGACAATGTCTACCCAGAATTGGTAGATATAGAGTATATTAAACTTCAGTCAGGATGGGATCAGTACCAGGGCATTACGTACAGGAAGAAAGAGTCCTTTCTATTCACCACCATTTAATCGCTTCCCTTGATGGCTCAGTGGAAGTTGACAGGTCTATGTTTTCAGTTCTTTCTTCCACACTTCCTGCCCCTTTGCTTCCTCTTAGGGCCTCTTTTACACAAACCCCCTTAATCTCTTGCTCTTGCTTATAAAATAAATATTCAATAAAATGTGTATAAATATTCCTTTAATATATATCTCCTAGAAGAATGAAAACCCCACAAGAATTTTATCACTGCTCTGAACATTATTCACTAAGTACTGTATTGTAGCACTTTGCAGTGGAGATGACCGGTACCAACTGGCTTGATTCAAAAATAGGATCAGGGCCATATGGATGGTAAGGGAAATTGAATTAACACTCTTATAATTTATAGAATGCTGTCAGAAATAAATTCTGGTTAATGTCAGAAGCTGGCCAATGTTGAGATTATCCAGCAATATTTCAATGCTTACCAGCCCTGGAACAGTACAGGGAACAAAGCTGTATTTCACCAGATTAATGACTGGAGTTCAAGACCAGGAGGACAAAAGTAGGACAAGGTCAATTTGAATTTGTAGGATCTCTCTTACCTCACAGAATTGTTAAGGGTTGAGATTACCTATATAACTACCTTTTATAAACTATAAATCCATATTTAAAATTTAGACATTATAATTGTCTGAGGCTGGGACATGTTCAAAGTGTTATGGGAGAAAGTAAAAGGAAGAACTGTCCTTAAACTTGAACCCCATTGTACTACTGATCTCTTCAAACAAAAGTTGATTTGTCTGTGGACAGGATCAGTTAGAAAACTTCTGCTGTGGTGGATTTGGGTGTTGAACAAGATGCAGGGTGAGCTAAGTGGTGAGTTCTACAATCTGCTTTGGTGTGGATCTCACATATGGGTCTCGCATGACTCATTCCTTTGATTCATTTCAAGTAGACATTAAGGGCTTAGGGCAGGTGTTTTACTAGCACAGGGTAAGCATATAGTGGGGGTGCAGAGTTATATTTGTCAAATGCATATATATTTGTAGTCCTGCTTGTCCTACTCTACAAGTAGGGAATAGTCTCGAAGAAGTCCAGTAATTCAAACTAAACAAAATTTTACTTGGAGGCAAATTCCTCTCCAATGAGAGACTGTCATAAGACCCTTAGCTTGGTTGAGGGAGAGAACACAGAAAGGGGTTTTGATGTCATAAATATTTATTGAGTGATGGCTATATCCCAGACTCTAAGCTATATTTGGAAGATACAAAGATGCATGAGGCCTGATCCCTACCCATTGTTACCCTCGTAAAGTGCATATTTTTGCTGCAGACATTACTACCACTGTGATGAAGGCAGTAGGAAAGGAACATACGAGCTACTGAGCAGGCCTCATGCAGTCCCTGTTGGAGCTAATAGCTACAGTCTAACGCAATGGACACACTCAACAGGGTGGTTAATCAAAGATGTCAGGTGTGATGGAGGGTTTGACTTCAGACATGAGCCTAATTGTAAAAAGAAAATATGTTGAAGTTACACATATGTGTGTACAGACATACAATGTGAGAAAGGGTGGAACAAAAACAGAGACAGGGATTAACGATTTCAGATTCATTCTCTGCCTTTCAAACTATGAATAGACAATAGAGAGATCTAGAGAGTGATGCCCTACACCTTTCACACTACTGTTCAGTCATCTCCCCTTAAAAGGATCTTAAATTTCACTGAGCATCTGTTAAAGAAAAATTATTCAATGATACTTGCTAAAGCATGGTTAGAAAGACATTATTTAGAATCACCAAGGCAGATATAGGGATCAAAGGAATGGTCTTGCAATCGGGGAGAGAGATTGGGCTCAACTCCATGTACAGCGTGGGCAAGTGGGAATTTATAGCCAAGGAGGGGGGGCAGGGGTCTGTGGATGGAAAATTACTAAGAGGAAATATCAGAAGTAAGGTGGATTCTGGCTGGATTCTCACTGAAGACAAGTCAGGGTGATCTGACATCACCAAGGGGGTGGTAGAAAATGAGGAACCCAACCAGATATTAAGAGTGATCAGATATTGAGGATGGGGGTTCTTGATAAACTGACTCAGCAGGGATGGCTGAAACTGTATTTTATAAGGAAGTACATAGATGGAAAAGGTTTGGAAGACTGACTAAAGTTTGGTCATGAAAGGAATCTTTGTCACATCCTTGTCTAGCTCCAAATAGGCACATAATGTCTCACATGTGGTAGGCATTTCATCGTTTATAACACACAGCTTCATTCTGTTCTGCACACTTAGTATATTATCAGTAGTCTCAGAACTGTACTGAGCAAGTTGGGTGTGTGTGTGTGTGTGTGTGTGTGTGTGTACACGCACGCACGTGCGTGTGTGTGTGTGTACAATGTGTATACAGTTTTTCATACTGAATGATGTAAAGTATTTCTTACTGGGTCAAGGTAAAAACAAATTGAAAGACTTTGGTGTCAATCCACGTGGTAAAGCCCCCAGAACAGGTCTGGGGCTCTGCTTTGCCTGGTGTCTGGCCTCATGGTCTGGCAATGCCAAAAGCGCGCTACAATTGCTGCTGCAGGCTGCAGGCTAAGCATCATATGATAGGAAACCTGACCTGGAGGTCATGTGACTGGGGTGCTATGCAGACATTCTAATCGCAACACTGGGAGCCCTTGAGAATTACGCTGTGAGATTCTAGAATTTTGTAAGGAGAGTGGGTGTGGCTGTCTTAGTCCATTTGCACTGCTATAACAGAATGTCACAGACCAGATGATTTATGATAAGCAGAAATTTATTGGCTCACGGTCCTGTAGGCTGGGAAATTCAATATCAAGGTGCTGGCATCTGGTGAGGGCCTTCTTGCTGCATCATATCATGGCAGAAGGCTTCACAGGGCAGAAGGGCAAAGAAAGGGTGAAAGAGAGAGCAAGAGGGGGTGAAACCACTCATGAAATAATGCCATTACTTCGTTCATGGGGGTGGAGCCCTCATGACCTAAACAATGTCACAATGGCAATTAAATTTCAACATGAGTTTTGGAGGGGACAAATATTCAAACCACAGCAGTGGCCTTGGCTTTTTGAGAATTATATTTTAATCAGGGACAGGAATGTGCATAGTAATGCTGTGAGCTTTCACCCAGTTTCTCCTTTGCCATGATGTGGTGGGACAGGCTAGTTCAGAGACGTCCTCAGGAATCAGTTAGTGGCAAACCCTGCAGGAGCCAACTTTCCCACCTGGCCATGCCCCAGATTCCACATCCTTGGGTTAATGCGTTGGATGGGAGTTTCTTTCCTCTTAGTAGGTGAGTTGAAGTGGAGTCATTCAGGGTGGTGATGCACCCATTCCTTACATGAATTTTCCTGAGTTCAGATTCAGAAACCTGTCTATAGACAAAGAATTGGTTTACTGGGAGGATCAAACCAAAAAATGTTCTTTGTTTGCTAGCTTAGCAGTTAACCACTGTGTATTAAGATTTATTTATTTTTGGTTAGAAACTATGATAAATGACTTTATCCTAGTAGACATGATGGGATGGAGAGTACAAAGGTAAAAGAAAGAACACAAGTCCCCCACCTCTATCCCCAACCATCTTTGCCCTGAAGAAGGTAGAATCCTCTAGTGCAGGCACCCGCGGTGCATTCCTTTTAGTAATTGATACTTCTATAGACCTTAAGAGACTCTCAGAGGCTCTCCCATTATTATGCCTTCTTGTACTATGTCGTGTAAGCATTTCAAGCCTGCTCTAAAAAAGTAAGATTTGATAGATCTAAAAAGACTTCTTTCTTCCTACTCAGCCCCTTCCAAGGCACCCCAATAGTGAATTGAATTACATTACTCAAAAGTGCCGAGCTTAGTGGGGATAGAGTCAAATGTGAGGTGTCTGTAGAAATTATGGGAATATGAGATTCTATTACGCAGAAACAGAACACTTTGTGAGTGTGTCGTGTAGAGTTTCCTTTTATAGCTGTGAATACAATTCATGCGTTTTGGTGAACCAGGTCTGGCCTTGCAACTGTCCTCCTTCCGGCGCTTCCTTTTTGAAGGCAGCATCTCTGGCTTATTTGACTTTATAATCCTGGCACACCTCCTGACACTAATAATTGTTTGACGAATAATGTTTCATCGTCTCCAAGAGAAAAAAATTTTGATAGTCAATATATGTTAAAGTAAGAATTATTACAACCTAAATAAGCCTCTATGTAATTAAAAGATTAACAATGTCTTCTCTTATTTTCACTTTAGATACATCATACAAATAATGAATATCTTAGAGTGCATTGTTGGGATGTGATTTGTTCTCTTTTTTTATTTATAAAATAATACAGCTTTTCAAGATGTAATAAATGAAACAGGAAAAAGAAAAACAATGATCTACCCAAAGAAGTGAAGCTTTAACTTCTTAGTAATTTCGTGTACATGTACATGTGCATATGTGTGTCTGTGTGTGTGTGCACATGAGAAAGGGTAAGGAAAAAAATTCAACAAATGGCTGAAAGGAGAGATAAATAAGGAGACAGACAATGTCTCATTTACATCAAGCTGTGAGACCAGATATTTGTTATTGAATCCTTGGAATGAGAGCACAGCTCTTGTTTATTTACATTTGTTCTCAGTTTGAAAGACAGCCCAAGAGGTAAAATAAAATGAGAGTGCCTCAAATGCCTTCTAAATTTCCCCTTAAATTGAATTTCTTGTTTTATCAGGGAACAATACTTGCACTGATGTTAGGCAGACAGCTAAAAGGTCAGCAAGTTCCCTTGGTTGCCTTTTGTCAAGGGTTTTTGACTTGTCTGTGAATAAAGATCTCCCAGGAGGGAGGCAGACCTGAATTTCCTGTCATCTAGAAGACAGCAATGAATTTGAAAATGTTACAAAAAGCATAAGGGACTTCGGGCACACCTTCAGACCCACTGCGGATGCCAATCGCTGCCCGTGTAAACATGTACACAGAAATGTTTTGGATTTGTTCTGTCAACTTTTGGTTGTGAAACAAATTGTTCAACAGCAGCCCACCTTGAATACAGAATGAACCCGAGGGTTTTTGTTGTTGTTGCTACTGCCTCATGCCTAATGAGGAGACGCCATGCTCTCTGCTCGCTCGCAGTGTGAGAACATGCTCTGTGAGGAGGAGCCGAGGGCTGCAGGGCTGGCAAACTCCGTCTTCCTTATCACATTTCTGTTCCTTGAAGCCCTGAAGATCTTCTGCATGTAATTTTCAGTGTCTGAGATTTCTGTAGTGTGTTAACAGGTAAGTCTTAACTGCTAGCATCTAGACAAAAATAAATGGGTCTCTCCTGGTAGGTGTTAGTCATTTTTTGTAATGAAAATGAGTGAATTGTTATTTTTCTCCAAAACAGTCCCAACAAGAAATATTTTTCTCCCTACATTTCTTTATGGAAGTTTGTTCTTAGAAAAGGTAAGGGAACTTTTGTCACTCTTTTTTAAGCTGGGACTTTATTGTTGTCTGCCCTAGGCCCCATTTAGGTCACTGGAAACACCAACTGGGAAAGGAGAGTGGTGGTATGTTTTGCTTTAGGCTATTAAGGAACCGCATGGCTCACTTCCTACGTTATTTCCAGCAAAATCGCCAGTGGAGTAGAGAATTGTAATTCCTTATTTCAAATGTTGCTGATCAAAACATACGCATATACATTCATTTGACAAACATTTATTGAGTGCCTTCGTGTAGAAGAAGTTGAACTGATGCTGTAGAGAAAACAACAAAGACAACTGGTGTTATTTGCATGTGAACCCTGTGGTAAGCCATGTGCTGAGTACTTTATATTTAGTCTCTTTTAATTCTCAGAAAAACCCTATAAAAAGAATTTTCTATGAGGAAATTGAGGCTTAGAAACATGACTTATATGTTACATGGTCACACAGCTAGAAAGCAATGGAGCTGTGACCGAAATATAGGACTTTCTAAATCAAAACCCTCCCCGAATTAGTCAAGACTCTTATTACAAAGAAAGATTTAGTAATTTCAAGTTCATGTTTAACATGGCTCACAAAGGACTGCCAAGAATAAAAAGTTGAACTATATGTTCCTTGTTGGGAAGATTCAATGTCATAAACAAGCCTCAATTCCTCCCCTCTTCATGTTTTGCAATTTCAGTAAAAAAAATTCTGTTGGTAATTTGAGGGAGAATGAACAAAGGAATTGTGACTCTCATCTCAAAGAGTAAGCATAAAAAATGGCTAAGAAGTTAAAAAAATGCAATAATGATGGAATTATCTTATTTGATAATGAAATGTATTATAAAGATATGTTAGATAAAATTTATGGGAAGCCATTGTTTTGGACTGAGCTTCTGCACTAGGCCCCAACAGACCAACCAAAACAGAGTTAACTCATGTTAAGTGCCACATAATCAAACTGAAACTTTAAAAAACAGGAAAATTCTCTAACAGGCCAGTTTTTACAAAAAAACCCAGGAGATTCATAGTTACCAACTGGAAAGCAACCAGTCAACCTGGGCCGGCATGGTAAGGAAGTCCTGTGCTTTGCTCCTTACAAGGAAAGTAACCTGAACTAACCTGATGCTAACCAATCTGGTGTTTGTATTATGCTACTTCCTCGTTCCTGTTCAAGCTGCCTTACAAAAGCCAACTATTCTGCCGTACCTAATGAAGCTCCTTCTGTTTATTAGATGGAATGTTGCCCAATTCATGAATCACTAACAAAAGCCAATTAGATCATTAAGCTAAATTTCTTGAAATTTCGTTTTTTAGCAGCTATAATATTTAAACTAGTTTTGTATTTTTATAAGATTAGACTAATCAGTGGAATAAACCCAGAAACAGCTCCAAGAATAAACAAAATCTTAGGTGTGAGAAATGTGACATTTCAAATCAGCAAAGGAATAATTCAGTTTGTGCTGAAACAGTTGCTTCACTGATCGGAAAAAAATTAAGTTAAATCTTTACCTCACATCTTATACCAAAATTAATTCCAGATGGTTTCAAGAAGCTTTCCTTAATTTCTTTCAATATTATTTTATACCTTCTGTGTGTAGGACTTTTGTATCTTTCACTATGTCTGTTTTTAGGTATCTAGGAATTTTGATGATATTATATAGGGTATCTTTAAATTTTTAAATTTTCTGTTTGTTCCTTTCTCACATAAATACAATTGCATTTCATATATTTATCTTGTATCCAATGACATTGCAAAGTTACTAATTCTAATATTTTATCTATTGATTTTTTTCTATATATGTAATTATACTATCAGATTAAGGAAGCTTCCTTCTATTCCTAGTCTGTTAATAATTTTTATCATTAACAGAAGCTTTTCTGCATCCATGGAGTTGCTTATATCATTTGCCTTCTTCGTTCTGTTAATGTGATGAGTTACTCAGATTGATTTTTAAATTTCAAACCAACTTTTCATTCTTGAAATAAACTCAACTTGGTTATGTCATATTGTATTAACCTTTTTATATATCACTAGATTCATTTTGCTAACATTTAAAATTATTGTATATATTATTAGTGAGATGGGCCTACAACTGTCCTTTTTGAATTGTTCATGTCAAGTTTTGTCGAATGAAAATGAGTTAAAAAGTATTCCCTCTATTTTAATTCTCTGAACAGTTTGTGCAAGAATGGCATTCTTCCTTTAATATTTGGTACAATTCACTGATGAAGTTCTCTGGGCCCAAGGTTTTAGTAGGAAGGTTTTAAATTACAAATTTAATTTTTAAAATAATTATGTTGTAGGACTATTCATACATTCTATTTCTCCTTATGTCAGTTTATGTAAGTTATGCTTTTCCATAATTTATTGGCGTTATATTTATAATATTAATAATAAAATTTGTAATATTTTCTTAAATGAAGATTTTATGTTAGAATAGTTTAGATTGACAGAAAAGTTGGAAAGAGAGTACAGAGATTTCTCAGAATACCCCATTCCCCATTTCCCCCATTGCCAACAACTTATGTTAATATGGTACCTTTGTCCTCACTAATGAACTAATAATGATGCATTATATTATTAACTAAACTCCATACTTCATTTGAATTTCATTAGTTTTTCCCTAACACCTTTTAAAAAATTGAAGTATGACTGATATACAAAAGGTGTGCCTATTTAATGTATACTGCTTGATGAGTTCAAAGAAAAGTATACACCTGTGAAATCACCACCATAAACAATGCCATAGAAGGAGGAGGGGATGGGTATTTGCATACACAGAGAGTGCAATGCGCACCACCTGAAGGATGGACATATTTGAAACTTGGACTTGGGGGGGGGCAAGGGCAACATACGTAACCTAAACATCTGTACACCCATAATATGCTGAAATAAAAAAAAAAAAAAAAACAGTCACATCACCTTAGGAAAGTAGTACAGCAGTCTATATTAATATTAAACAGTAAAATACTTTATTCTGCAACACACTTCTGGGAATTTACCCTAAAGAGATGTATACACATTACTGCTCTATTTACAATATTGAGAATGTGAAACAACCTTTATGTCCATCAATAATGAACTGGTATATCATGTAGGAATTTCATACAGCTCTTAAAAATGGACGATACGGACTGGAAACATCTCGTTGAGTGAAAAGTAAAGGTTTCAGAATACAGGCTTTGTAAAATTAGAATAGTAGGTTTTATGCTTATTTATAAGTAGAGAGATGTTTAAAAGGATTCCTACTCTCTTCCCTCCAAAGAAAAGTAATAAAAAACAATGTATGTTTCATGTTTTAAAAAATCAAATGATACACAAATGTAAAAAGTGAAAGGTCAAAGCGCTCCTCTCACTGACTCCCCACAACACCTGCCTCCAGAGATGAGCAGTGTTATCAATTTGATTTCTAATCTTAAGACCGTGAAATCCATATCTACGCTTATACTAACATGGGTGGATATAGAGATATATTAATATTTAGAAATATTATGTTCTGCTATTTTAAAAATATTTTGTGGAAGTATTGCTTACATACATAAAAGTACACATACCACAATTGTACATCTCAATGAATTTTCCCTAATGAACTCGCATGTGTAACTAGTTCCAAGATAAAAACAACAAAAATAACCCAGGACATTCCAAGCACCCCAGAAAACCTCCTTGTGTCCCTTTGCAGTCACTTTCCTGACTATGCTCTCTTCTAACAACAGTAATTAGTTTGGCTGGTTTTATATTGTAAGTAAATGTAATAACAACAACTGCAGCAATAATTAAAAAAACAAAAAAACAATGCCATAGACATAGTCATCATTTCTAAAAGTTTTCTCCCTCCCTCTCCTCCTTCTTCTTCTTCTTGTGGTAAGAACATTTAACATAAGAACTACTCTCTTAACAAAATTTTAAGTATACAATACAGTATTGCTAACTCTATACCTAATGCCTTTTTTCTGTTTTTAGGGTTTCATCCAGAATATTACATTACATTTAGTTGCCATATCTCCACTTTTTTAGACTTTCCTTGTTTTTATGACCTTGACAGCTTTGAAGACTGGTCAGGTATTTTGTAGAATGTCTCTCAATTTGGATTTTCTAATGTTTTTCTCAAGGTTGGATTGAGGTTATTTGTTTTTGAGAGGAAGATCAGAGAGGTTAAGTGCCATTATCATCATATCATATCAAGGGGACAGCTATCCACTTTTAATTTTTGAAATGTCTGCAGGATCTATAATAACATCCTCCTTTTTCATTCCTTATATTGGTAATTTTTTTCATTTTTTCTTGATAGTTTTGACAGGGATTTTTCAATTTTATTAGTCTTTTCAGCGAACTGACTTTTGGCTTTGCTAATTTTCTCTACTGTATGTTTGTTTTATATTTTATTAATTTATCTTGTCTTTATTATTTACTTCCTTTTCCTGTCTTTAGGTTTAATTTCTGACTCTTTTTCTAACTTTTTGAGATGAATCCTTAGTTAATTGATTTTTAGCATTTCTTCTTTTCTAATACTTTTAATGTTCTAAACTTAGGCTTATACATGTCTCTCTAAGCAATGTTTTTGTGCATCTGCAAGTTTTGATATGTAGTATTTTATTACCATTCTTTTAAAAATATTGTACAATTTCTCTCATGATTTCATCTTTGACTCATTGATAATTTAGAAGTTTTTTTCTTATTACTGAAAAGTATGAGGATTCAACAGTGGTGTGTGTATGCGTGTGTGTGTGTGTGTCATACATTTCTAACTTAATTCTACTGTATTCAGAAAACATATTCTGTAAGATTAAATACTTTGAAATTCCCTGAGAGTTGTTTTATGGCCTAGCATATGGTCAGTATTAGTTGATGTTCCGTGTACATTTGCAGAGAATGGGGATCTCATTACCAGCTGTCTGCTCTATGTGGACTGCATACCATCTCCACTAGCCTTTTGTGGTTGTTAAAATTTTAGGCTCCTCCCAGAGCCCCCATGTCATAGTCTCCACTAGAGTCCTCTTCCAGTCTGATATCCTCCCTGGGCCTCCCCAGTGCCAGTTAAAATGACTATGTTCCCTTTTCATTTCTAGTACACTGTGATTTCCCTTTTTATTCAATCTCAGCTATTTATGAAAAAACTTTTTCTGTTCTGTTTTATGCAGAATTTCTATGTTCTTTTAGTGAAGAAGCTTCTTTCTATATTGCCACAAACTCCCCCTCAACCCCAGTAAACATATTGTCTTGTATGCAAATATTAGTTTAAGCTGAATTTGGAAGTTTGGAGTCAGCCTGAAAGAAGTTTCACTATGCATACAAATGAAATAAATGCTACCTCCTCTAAAGTGCTTTGTGCCGGCAAAAGGACCCTTAATGTCAATACTTTTCTAAATTGACAGCTGAAAGTGTAAAATGAAACTGTCCGCTTTAAGTTCATAAATGTTCTTTCAAGCATCCCAGACAGGTACAGTATATTTCCCTAAAGGAAATGAAAATATATAGCAAAGAAAGCTGAAAGGGCAGATGCCTAAATAGATGTATATATCAAAACGAGTCTTCAAATCAGCAGTAATGATAACATTATTATTCCTAAAGGGCTGTATAAACACTGTGCTAAGTGCTTTACTGGATTATTTCCTCATTTCTCACAGCAACCCTAAGGTCCTTCCCATAATAGGATGTTAAATTGGAATGTAGCACTGAAATACCAAGATTCAATAGGTGCTACCTTTCAGAAGAGAGTATTAAAAGGAAAGAAGAGAGAGAATTGTGGGGGCAGATTTCTTTGGAGAGAGCCCAGTGCTGTGATTCCCCCACTTCCTAAGTTTCATGGAAGACAATTTTTCCACAGCTGGGGCGAAGCTCTGTGGCCTGGTCCCTAACAGGCTGCTGACACTTACCAGTCCAGCCCAGGGATTGGTGACCGCAGGAAGGAAGCCCCTGAAGAGCTATGTGTCCCTAGTAGTTGGGAGGGCACAGTGGAGTGTCGCCTGGCACAGCATGAGGAATTTAAGGGCAAAAATCTGTGATCAATGCCAGAGGTGGCAGACGCAGGCCATGCTCTCACATGGTGGACAGTAGGAATGCCTGAACTTTCCAGATATGGGCCAGGTGGCGAGTGGGCTGGACTGCAGCTCTTTGCCACCTTGTTTAAGAATTCTGCCTGGGAATCAGGACCGTGGTCACCAGGAGCTGTGCGGGGGTGGAGGTTGGTCAAGGACACAAAATCCCAGTGAGACAGGAGAAATGAGATAGGAGATCTACTATACAACAGATGACCACAGTTAATAACGCCGAATTGTGTACTTGAAAGGAGAGTAGATTTTAAATGTTCTCACCTCAAAGATAGGGTAAGCGTGTGAGGAAACGGATGTGCAGTTGGCTTGGTCGAGCCATCCCACAGTGTGTATGTGTATCAAAGCATCATGTCGTGCACTGCAAACGTATATGATTTTTATTTGTCAGTTAAAAAGATTAAAAGAACACTGCCTGGAAAAGCAATGGGGCCCGTGCTGCGGCAGGGCCTGCCTGGAGCACCACACAGCAGCCTGTGCTGGGCAAAGGAAAGGTCATCTTCGAGCATGTGCGGGGCAGATGGAGAATGTGCAGCCGGGCGATCAAGAAAGAACTTTCGTGCTCGCCCTTATTAGCTCTCCTTCCAGTACTCAGGCCATGCTGGGGTCAAAAATAATGTTTACTAAGACAGGGAGGAGAGGCAAGAGTGTAAGTCAGAGAACAAGGAAAGGACAATGTCCTTAACAAATACACTAAAGGAAGTTTCCAGACATCCAGTTTTTGAGCTTTCAGATTGTCTGGAAGATACCATTTCTTCACAGGTGCAAACACCCCCAACCACCACCACCAAATGTCCTTCCTCCTTCCATCCTGTGCTCATCCTCTCATATTAGGGACCTGTAGTTCAGGAGGATTATAGGCATTCTCTGTTCCAGAATCAGTGGTTGCAGTCCTGATCTAGGGCCCTCACTTGAACCACTTGTTCACTCCTATGCCACGTGACCTTGTGGGCTCCAGCCCTAGACCCACAGAATGTTCAATTCACTGAATATTAATATTTGTTTGTTGTCTACCACATACCAGACAACGGGGACCAACAGATGAATAACGCAGTTTCTGAATTCAAGGAGCTCACGATTTAGTAGGTGAAGCAGAGGTGTAGGCAGGGCAGTGTGACGAAAGCTACTGGGGCAGACAAAAGTTGAGGCACAAGGAGAAAAAGGGTCCCTGTGTGCGGAAAGTTTAAGTAAACCCTCCTATGCTGCTTCTTAAAGGATGAGTGGAAGTTTGCGGGGCAAAGGGCCTTTCAAGGAGGGCTGTGCTGTGTGCGGAATCACAGGGTGTAGCGCCAGCAAGGCAGCAAATATTTTGGTCTGGTGGGAGCACTGGGTGCCACATTGGAAGTGGTGGGAGATCTGGTTGAAGAGATGTCGGAATCAGACAACGGAGCCTCTTGAACCAGAGCTTGGACTTCTCATCACACATGTTAGGGAGCCATGACGGTAAGGTTTCAAGAAGGGCATATTATTTCTCAGACATTTGTTTTACGAAGATGGCTCTTCACAGCCTTTGTGAAGAATGGTTTGGGAGCTGGCCACTTCGCATCGATAAGTGGAAGCCAGATGAGAAATTCAGAGAGTTTGTTTATTTCCTGTCACATTTCTAATACCAGTGGGGGTGCCACAGAAATTAGCCCAGCAATTCCTAACATGCTGTTGTATTTCAGGTACAGATGTCTACGCTAGTTCTGGGGTTGATCCAGCTTGTTACCTTAACTTTTGAGAATTATCTGAATGCAATTAACTCCCCATGCATAATGTGCTAGATGATTGCTCAATGACCTCCCAGGGTTCTTAAAGAAGATGAATTATGCTAGAGCCTAGAGATCCACAGGTCTTAAACATTTTTTGAGCATAGATTCATTTGAGAATTCCCAGAAAATTTCACATGCATGAGTGTACACACTCAAGCATGCACATGACTTTGCTTATATTTTTAGGAGTTCATAGGCCTACTTAAAATTGTCTATTGAACTTCTAGCCACCATGGACCCCAGGTAAATGATGCACTCCGAAACCACTCAGTACACTGGACGTTAAAATCTTGAATTGGTGATCAAGCTCAAAAGGGCTAAATTTCTTAGTTTATCTGGGAACTTTCATAGTTCACCAGAAGTCTCCTTACAGCCCAGAGCTGAGAATAGTGGTGGGGCTTTATGTCTGGAAGATTTTTGTCGACTGACATCAACTTTAAGAGTGTTGATATTACTTGCTTGGCTTTCTTCCTGCTACTTTCAGTACATAGCAGTCAGGATAGAGCTGAGCCATGTTGAGAGCTTCCAAGGAAAGGCTGTGAACTCTGGACATAAATGTTCGAATGAAGGCTGGCCCTCTGTCATAGCTGGGTGGCTAAGGTGGCAATAGTAGTCATGACGGCTTACTGATGGGGAGCTCCTGAGAAATATTTTATCTGTGTTCTACCAATGCTGGCCTCGTGGACCATCTTTGTATGAGACAAGCCAATGTAGTTCCCATATACTTTATTTTCTCATTTCATTATCACCAAAATTTTTATAGCCCCCAATATGTATTACTGGACTCAAAAAAGAGTGATGCTGAGCAGAAAACGAGAAAAGAAAATATGTCTGATCTCGTATTACTGCCTGTCTGTTATTTGAGACCTATGAACCACTGGAAACTCTGCTTAAAGTGTCTTGCTGAGTTACTCTGTAACTTAAATTTAATTTGTGTGTATTTTTGGCACAGTATTTGTTTTAGTAAGTGTTTTTGGCACCTTGGTTTTGGCACTTCAAGGTACAACTCATAGACCTTCATAAGTTTTCAAAGTTTGCTTTCCCACAGACTAGCTCTAAGCGGCTGCCTAAGAAATCCAGATGCAATGAACTTCTCCAAAGCATTGCAACAGCCAAAAGGCTGATGCTGTGTGTGCATGCTTTGGATGCTAGAAAATATCTAGCATCAATACAGTACATACTTGTTTTCTTGAGGACAGAGAAAAAGTGCATTTCTTTAAGTACACAAGTATATGTCTCTTATGTCTCCAAAGATTTACAAAAAGAGAAACTTTTAAAAACAATTCTGCCCTTTTGGTAAATAATAATAATTATAACAGCAACAAAAAAGAATCTTGCCTGTGTGCAATCTTATCTGCTCAGGTAGCTAGATTTATTATATTAATATTTGCTGAAACTTTAAAAAACAGTGATCTTCTGTAATCCAGCGAGACTTGATTTTTATCATTGTGCTACCGTAGGGCCAGATATAATGTGGTTCTGGAAAATGTGCATCTTGTTTAAACAGGAACCAACTAGACTTTATCAGGCTGTGAAAATGACATGACAGACATTATCTATAACTTGTTTTATTTATTTTTTTTAAAGAGTGAAACTTGCCCGGAGAATGGGAAGGCCCCATTAGGCATATTTAATTGTTTGCACTGAAAATGACCTCTTGAGACCCACCGTGTTCACCAGGGGGATTCCTGTTATTGTGATGTGTCAGAGCCCCACTTCTTTAACTTTCAAAGTTTTCATTTTGCTAAGAAGTGCTATTTTTAAAAACTAATCATGGATACTAAAGTTTATATTTACAAAAGCTCTGCCTGGATAAACCCTAAGTCTCTCTTAAGACTTAGTTCAGGCATTGCTTCCTCTAGAAAGTCATCTTTGACTATCTTTGGGACAAGCATTTTTAGCATGACATAAATATATTGCATGGGTAATAATTTCAACAAGCACTGTAGTGGGAAAGGATGATGCAAAGTTAAATAAGACATAGTTCATAATCAAAACTATTACATCCTTTTCATATTCCTTCTAGGTTTTCTAATTCTACAAAAGCATTCGATGTTATTTCTTAATGATGGTGCCATATACTGTTGTGTAGAATGTCATAATTCTCAAAGGCATTGGAGTGGGTGAGAACATAGCTGTTGAGGACTGACTACCTGGGACTGATCCTTGACTCTTTTTGTTAGAAGCTGTGTGACCTTGGGCAACTTACCTAATATCCCTTAGCCTTGGTTTTCTTATTTATGAAATAGGATCAGTAATACTTGCTTCAAGGTTTGTTGTGAGGATTCAGTGCAATAATGTGTATATAATTGTGTCTGGCATTGATTAAGTTCTCAAATAACTTGCTTATTGCTATTATTTTCATTTTCACCACTGGCTGCCGAGGTCCCTATTGTCCCCTTCTCCTTCAACTGCTCTTTGTGTTCTTCCTGAAGCCCCATTGAAAAGGATTATCTCCTTATTCAGAAAAAGAGCAGCTATTTTTTCAGGAACAATTGCGTTAGCATTCACAACACTCAGCCCCTTTAAATGATGCAGAATGAATGTGCTGCAGAGTGTTAAGTTCCGGTGGTGGGTGTCACCTGCACCTTAGTTTGAAGCATCTGGGAGCAGTGTGTTTTTCTTCCTTTGCATCAGGAGCTGAAGAGCTGAGACTGGCCTGCCAGCGGGTGTCAGAGAGTGGAGGGCTGCATAGTGACCACTGTGTGCCTGTCGTGGGGGTGGGGACAGGGATGGGGAGGGAGAACGCTGAAGGTGGACTCACACCCTCGGCACCTGGCAGCGCTGGAACAGAAGAAAGAAGGAAAAGCAAAGGCTTGGGTGGGGATCGGCTTAAAGGGAGTGGTCACTGTGGTCTACCATACGGGGACTGCAGCTGAAGAAGGAATGTTCCCGGACATATTCCAGTGCCCCCAGTAAACCCCAGGGAGCCAGAACTCTTTCTCTCTAGGAAGCAGACATTAGCCAAGGGAGGAAGACTTGCTCTAACTGTGAAAATTAGAACAGCATGTCCCTCCCTGTGCTCGCTCCATGAGTCACGCTGACCGCTGACCCTAAAGAGTCACAGTTGGTGAGCTGCTTATGGGCAGAGCAGGCTCACATAAACTCAGGTCGTTTCATTATAAATTAAATATTTTGTTTTTCTTGGAGCTAATTGTCATATTTTTGTCCTTCCGTCTGATTGATCCAAATCAGGAGATCTGTTTAGTGAAACTGTTGAGAAATAAATCAAGCTGCTAACATGAAGAAATGCTTCTTATCATAAGAGAAGATAAAATCCCTACACAAAGAAAAAGAAAGTCAGATTTGGAAACCAAAATGCTGGAAAACATTGATAGAAAAACCTCGAATCCCTGTCTTTACTTTTGTTTTTACTATTGCAAACGGCTTTATGTTGAAAACTGGTTCTTATCATCTTAGGGAACTACTCAATAATTATTTATATTAGGTGTACTTTAAATTTGATAATTCTTCTGTAGGGAAAGCCATGGTCCTCTGATCACCGACCTGTAATTCTCATTGTTGGAAACCCTGCTTACGGCATAGAATCAGACTCTGCCGTACACTCATGGTGTAACCTTAGATGGGCTACTTGAGTGGTCTGGCCCTTAGACTCGTCAGCTGTGAAACGAGGGTAGTGAGTGTTAGAGTGAGGACTGAGGTGATGTAGGCACAAGCAGAGACCATGACGGCGGGCACAGTGTAGATGGCAGGTCTTTTTGCTGTCCACGTGCGCGCTCCTCTTCTACGCACCAACAGAAAAGCACGCATATGGGCCCATGAGTGTTGGCATGTGCTCCTTCATTGGTTACGTGAGGATAGTAAACCTCACCCTAATCAAACACAACATTTCAGATCTAGCCCCAAGAATTTTACCAGAGTCCTGGTTTTGTAGAAAAGTATAAAAATGCCCATTTCCCCATGGGTTACAAAATAATAAGGTTTTTTCCCCTCCTTTGTTATCTTTTCAGTTAGTTATTTCAGCTTATCACAGCATTAAAACACTTCCATAGAAAAGGTCACTCTTTCTCCGATCAAAGCGTTTCTTTCTGTTCTGTTCCCAGAGGTGCGCGTGGGAACAACAATCAATGAGAGAAGCTCGTGGAACATTTCGACTTACCTTTGAGGAATGGCCATTAGGTCAACACATTTCGCCGTAGTTTCACCACCAATAATTTCTCTTGTAATGGAATTTCCTAATCACTGGGTGAAAATAACTTCAGTTGCAATAATAGAGCTCCATCAGGGTCTTTAAGATCTTTTTTAGAACTTTGACCTTAACAATTTTTTTTCCGATTTTGGCATTTTTTTATTATGTAATGAAAACAATTCCTGATGTTTCATACTGAGGAGATAAAACATTTTTCATTATGATATTAGCTGCAAAATAATTAAGCATTGCCTATCCACATGTACTTTCTTGTATATTTTACTTTTTAATGTTTATATATTTTGAACTACAAATATGGTGAATGGAGATGCATTCATTACTACACTTCCTTAAGACTTTGAACAGTGCCTTTTGCTAGGGTTCAGAACCCAGAACACGTATAACTTCCACAGGTTTCCTATCTCATTGAGAAATAAAGATAGATTTTAGTACCCTTCTTTTGAAGTAGAAGAAAATATATTTCAAAATAGAGCTAATGTGGGAATTTTAGCAGCACGTAGACTGTAGATAGTTACCACCTCTGTCTCCTTAGTCTGTGGGTTTGCACGCAAAGCTCTGTGAAATCCCTTAGGAGGATGAAGAACATGCTATAGAAGTCCCAGATGGGGATATGTACAATTCCATTTGATATTTTAAGCATGACAATTTTAGAGAGTTCCTGTAAGCTTTATCAAGTAAATGTGACCCTTAAAAGAAGTTCATTCATAACCTGTGATAGATGTGAAAAAGGCCTATAAATAACATTGGCAAATTTAAAGCCAGCCTTGTAGATAAACTCTGAAATAGTGCTGCATGTTGCATCCGAATGGCATCTACTCATGGTGCTCAGAAATTATCTATTAGGATTAGACTCATATTTATGTGATTTGGTTTGAACTCCGCTGACCTTTGTTTTAAGTAAGATTGTTTTCGAAATTGAATTTTTTTAATGTTCCCTGTGAAACTTGATGATATTGAATTTTATTTTTTATCATGTGATATTTCATACCTACAGGAGAATTTATGTCAACCATGAGGCATAGTAATAAAAGAAATACTAGCACAGCTACTACTCAACTGAAGACCAGGACAATTACTAATACTGTTTTAATTAATGCTACTCAGGTGCTGCTCCCATTCACTCCCCAGCACTACACCAACTCCTGGAGGTAAATACGATCTGAAATTTTATTTTTGCATAATTTTGAACTTTATAGAAATAGTATCATTATACACGTAATGTATATATGTCTTTATGTGTATCCTGTATATATGTGTATTATGTGTATATTTGTGTGTATACTTTTTTCCTATGACTTTGTTACTGCATGAAGGTATGATTCACTCATTTTCACTGCTTTATAATAATCCATTGTGTAAAAATACCACAATTTATTTATTCAGTTTCCTATTAGTAGACATTTGAAGTATTTTCAGTTTTTGTTACTCCAAACAGCACTGCTAAGATGGTCCTCGTACAGGTCTTTTGGTGCACAAAGGCAACAGTGTCTCTGTGGTACATGCCTGGAGTAGAACTTCTGAGTCATGCAAATTGGAATGATATGAAAGTAATTCCAAATTACTTTACAAGAGGGTCTACCAAGATACCCTATGCTGTGGTAGCCGGCCTTACACCTCATGTGGAGCAGCTTCACTTTTGCATTTTACTCAGATTCCATGGCTAAAAGAAAAACTAAAATCTCCTGTATGGAGCTTCTTCCTATAATAAGTGAGTAGAGGGGAGAAGTCTTCCAGGGAAAGGACAAACCACTGGCCCAAAATAATACAACGATTGCAAAGAAGGCAAAGCCCCTCGATATCCACATGCTTGAGAAGACCCGACATCCCTCACACAGCAGCCTGAGGCAGCGAATCCAGGCAGGGTTCACCGAGAACCAGATGGGTGCTTAGTAGTGCTGTGGTAGCACCATATGCTTCTTTCTTAGACAAAGCTACATATTGAACATGGGACAACTTGAAGCTGTCCATCAAAATCGTGATTGCCCTACCTCATATGTACCCTGCTTCAATAAATATGTCCAGCACCAGATCTCTAAATGTGTCTAGGTATCTCAGTTCTTTTTATAAAGTCTTCATTCCTCGAGCATGTCTATAGAGCTGTATCTTCTCAATACACAAGTCAACATGCTTGTGTTTAGTCCGGTCAAAGCCTATTAGGACACAGTTGATACTTTGATTGAAATTGAATTCATTTATGCCTGTGTGAAACATGGCAAATAGCAACCCATAATAAATTTTCCTGTCCCTAACTGAATGAAAATAGGTTTTTATAATTGAATTTCTTTGATGTTTCTCACATTCGCATCCTAGGCAAAATGGAAAGATTTATTATAGGTGCGGTATGAATCGCTCATCTGTAAAAAATATTTTAATAACAGAGGTTTCTACAATGACTGGAAAGGACAGGGAGATAAGGTTTGTCAGCCTTCCTTTATAATGAATTCAATTAAGAAAAGGTATAACATTCGTTGTACGTAAAGATGATATTTGTGGACATTTAAAGAAGTCTATAGAGCTTGAGTCTGAACCATTAGATGTACCTGGTTTCCCATGAAGGGTGCATTGTATGTGAATAGAACCCAGAGCCTTCCCACCTGCCTTACAAACCTATCAGGAGGTTTCATACGACCTCAAGGACTGAGATTTGCAGCTGTGACTCTAACCCTCCTGACTATTTAGCTGGAATATTTGCCATCATGCTTGTCATTTTTCACAATGCTTGAGCATGGTAGGCACTCAGTAAATATTTGTGGAAAGGATAAATGAATTTAAGTAATTACTCCCTCCTTATCCTGCCACTACCACGATCTATGATGGGAAGTTAAAGAAAAAGTGCCAAAATGTCTACAGAATCTTCTACATAATCCTTTCTGGGATTGTACATATTCAATTTACAGATATCTGATAATAATGAAAACAACATACTATGCTAATCTATGTTAATGGGGAGGGAAAAAAACAAAAACAAAACAAACAGAAAAAGAAAACAACAACAGTGGGCATTTATTTAATGCCTAAGAATGTTCTAGGTACTGGATGAGACCTTTCTTTCTTTTTTTTTTTTTTTTTGGAGACAGAGTCTCACTCTCTTGCCTGGGGCGAGTGCCGTGGCCTCAGCCTAGCTCACAGCAACCTCAAACTTCTGGGCTCAAGCAATCCTACTGTCTCAGCCTCCCAAGCAGCTGGGACTACAGGCATGTGCCACCATGCCTGGCTAATTTTTCCTGTATATATTTTTAGCTGTCCAATTAATTTCTTTCTATTTTTGGTAGAGACGGGGTCTCGCTCTTGCTCAGGCTGGTCTCGAACTCCTGAGCTCAGAACGATCCGCCCGCCTCGGCCTCCCAGAGTGCTAGGATTACAGGCGTGAGCCACCGCGCACGGCCTAGACCTTTCTTATTTAATCATTATTATGGGCTTACAATATAAGGATCAGTATTTCCATTTTACAGATGAGTAAACTGACACTCGAGAGAAAAATGACAGAGCAGCTATGAAACCCAGATCCAGTAAACTGGGCTGTACTGTCTCCAACACAAACACATTAAGGACAGAATTTTAAAAATAATTTTTGAAAAGTAAATATTTGTTTTTGATTCAAAGCAAAGACTTTCTCATAGATTTTATGTATGTATTACATGGAGCTTTGGAAGGTTCAGGCAGTCACCCTGAAATAAACAGACGTAAGAAATAAATATCAAGTTGTATTTATTGCCAGAAATACATAGAAAAAGTCAGGCTATGCAGGGGACAGCATTGCACTGTGTCTGTGTGCTGATGAAAACCGTGTTGTCTGCCCAAGACATCCCGAAATATGTTTAAATTATTTAGTCCGTGACCGAGCTGGAAGGCGACAGTGCTGTCTGGCCGACCACGGGCCACGCTCCGCATGGAGCCGAGGACTTTGCACATGACGAGAACTTAGTGCACCCAGGGAGCTGGCTCTGTCTTGTTCAAAGACTCACTGCCCATCCATCTAGTTCATGACATTTTCCTTCATTGAGAACAACACAACAAAAACACAACTTCTCGCAATTCTCCTTTCACTGGCCATCTTTAACATTCGCGTTCTCATGTGTAAACGTAGTTAATCTCTTCTTGGTATAGCCAACATCCTGTACTTCTTCCACGTTCGTTCGGGTGTGTGTCTTCTTGAGACATGGCTAGTTTCTGTTGGAATATAAGCAGCTAGAAGTTCTGCCGCTCTTCAGCTCTGCCAGGGCAGCAGCCTCTAAAGATAACTGCCTAACACCGTAATTACTCCGTGAGGTTTGGCAAACACTGGCCCTTACCTTTGCCCCATAGGATTACACATCCCAACATGCCATGCATTTGCTCCCTCCCTCCTCCAAATTGCTTCCATGCCTCATATCTGGGACCAGTAAATGGCAAAATAAAGGACAGATACAGGGTAACTTGATACTGCAGCAAAATTTAGCTTGCTATCTTGAAAATAGTCATACTATTTTGGGATTTTACAGTAAACAAAATCCAGACAGCAGACCAGAGGGGCCATTTATGAGTTATAAAATTGCCTGGGTAAGATAAGGCAACTCATAAATGATTCAGTGAAGCTCACAGGATAAATCTTATTTCTCGTACACACGAATCCAAGGAAGATTCTGGTATGTTCTTAGCCATTGATAATGTATGAGAGGAACACATGTCACATTAAGAACCTGACGTGGCATTAGAGTGCTATAAAGTGTTCAATTAAACATGGCAACTGCAGGACAAATGGTACCCAGGATACAGTTCTTTGTTTGCCTTTAAGAACTTTAATGTGTCTTATTTATTGAGGGCAAAGAACATAAGGATAGCAAAGTGACAGCCTCCAACCCATCTGAAAATATTTGTGTTGGTGTCAAGACAAATAATAAATGGGGCTGCCTCAGGATCTTAGCCTTTTCATAAGATGGACAGAGTTGCGTTTGGTGGATTGCACCTTACGGAATTAGAGCCGACTTAAGGAAAACTGCTCCAGCATCTGTCTTCTTTCAAGCAGATTGTCAAGAGAAAAAAAAGATGGGGGAGGGGGGGTGCGCAAAGGCGGGAGGAGAGAACAGGGGGGAGAGTGAGGGGGAGGAGGAGAGAGGAGCAGGCAGGGACAGCTCGCATGTTTTAAGCCCTCAAGATAAGCTGTCGCTTAGAACCTTGACGGCTCCAGAACTTGACACATGCTTGTGCTCTCTGGGGGACCCTTCTTGCTGCTCTGCGGGCAGATCACGGCCACTGAGCTGTGACGCCCCGGCGCTTGCCTGACCTGACATAATGGGCAGCTATTTACTGCAAACAAGGTAGATGGAAGAACATAGGCTTAAATGATGCTCTGGTGTAAGCAGGAATCCACTGGGATCCCTTGCAAACCAGTCAATCTTCTGGGTTTTTTCCCCCCCTTCTCTCCCCCCGCCCTTCTTCTAGGTTGGGCCTATTTATTTCTTTCCCTCAGGACCAAACCACAGATGCCTGCCTCGGAGCAATGCTCCTCTTCCAGCCACCCCCTCCACTTCCCACTCGAGATCAATAGAGTGGGTTAAAGAAGCAATTGCATGACAATAAATAAAAGAGAAAACTAAGTTTGGATACTACTACTTCCAAAACGACCGTTTCTGGGCTTGTTTTTATCCATTACTAAGGGGAAAAAAAAAAAGAACAGCCCCAGGAGGCTTCCTGGTTCCGCTGTTAGATCGCTTCAGTGAGAAACCCGATCAGACTTGATTTGTGAAGAGTGTCAAAAGCCGGAGAGAATCATGTACACATCCCCGCCTATTACCTGAGGCTGCTGCTTTGCAACCTGAAGGCTCCTCATGCTCATTTCTGATGCTAGTGGATGTTTAATTTTCCTTCATGTAAGAACACACATTGGCACTGTCCATTTTCCGAACAAGGGAAACAATCACAATGGGAGCGTTGGGCGAGTGAATGTCAGTGAAACAGCAAAGGGGATTTGCAGCTGGTGCCTCTACCAAGCCTCTCCGGACCTAAGCCCATCACAATAAGAAAATTCTCTACAGAGTCTTTCTTCCATGGCTTTTCAAAGAGCCAGAGGGATTTTGTTTCTATTACTGCGTTTATTTCCCATTAACTGCGGTAAGAGAGGCAGGTGCACGACACGGAGTCTAAGGCTCACTTGTCAGGGTCACGGTGTCAAGAAGGAGCACAACGGTCCCCAAATATTCTGACTTCCAAATTGGTTCCTTTCTCCCGTAAAAAAGAAAAGGCAAATTCTTTTCTTAAATCTTATGAAGATTTAAACAGCACAAGTAAGATTAAAAACATTAGTTTGTCCTCAGCCTCCAGAGACTCAACGCATACCGTGTGTGTGTGTGTGTGTGTGTGTGTGTGTGTGTGTGTGTGTGTGTGTGTGTGTGTGTGTGTGTGTGTGTGTGTGTGTGCATTTTCTTATATAACGTAAGAAGCTCAAAACGAGAGGCTTGTTCCTTGGATGTCAGAATGAATGGAAGGCAGGTTCCTACTGGAAACCAACGCAGGTTTTTTCTTGGGAGTGAAGCCTGCATTAGCTATAGAGGAGAGAGACATTCTGTAATTTTATTATCAGACTGTAATAGCTTTGTTGGACCTTCATACCATGTTAAGTATAAAGCCATACCTGGTTTTCAAACAAACTCATAAACCAAGAAAATCATAACTCTGCCAATTCTCCTTGTTCATTCTTTTAGATGCTTTTGTAACATGTTCCTGTCACTTAATAATTATTTGCAGTAAGGTGGAATAAGAGTGAAACAGACATTTGAAATCCACAGTTGACCTCTATCCCTCAATTCAGGTGATCCTTTCCAACTCATCTTTCCCCAGAACTGTTAACTGGCATTGAAATTACTTCGCCTCGGTAAAATCTACTGTTCCTTCTCCTGCAGGCATCAGTGCAGGCTAGAGGCAGGGGATTGAAAAGGTTTTTATTTTTCTTTTCTTCCATATTTTATCTCCCCTTTTAAAAATTTCTCTGTATCTGATTTCTTCTTGCGACCTGCAGCTGAGCTCTCAGAAGGCCATAGTTTTGCAGAGGGGAGTGCAAGAGCCAATTCTGGTTCTTTTTTTAGTCTGCCAGAAATAATCTCATGTTCTGGACTACTTTCATATTTTCAAATAAATTATTTCCAAGATTCTTATTCTCATATCTACTCGAGAAATTCCACTCTTGGCCATGAGAGTGATCTGTCAGTGGACTGGTCAGAGTCCATTTTCACAGCTGCAGTTTTACCCTGGAGAAACGAAATAAAGATGACAGTGTTTGGGCAGGCCCTGTGGGAGGAAAAAAATGGGGTTTTTATTATCCCCGCCCATAACTGCAACTTGCTAAACAATTACATTTTAAATTAGAATGGTAACTTTGTGAAGAACATGGTATGTGTTGCATAGAAAGGGACAGTTTTAGGCCATTTTCTCCCTTTCCTACAAAAATTTAGTCCTTCCTCACCCTGCAGTCAATGAGAGCAATGTATAGGGCATACGTACCAACAGCTGGTAGACGAAGCAGGACTCCTGAGTATGTGTGGCACGCTGCCCTCACACGATTCTCAATGTGCGTGTGATTTATTTCAGACACTATACACACTGAAATAAGAAATGAGCAAGATTCGAAGGTAGGATTTTGGGTCTACAGTGCTCTCCAGATGTGCAGTGATGTGCCACATGTGTTATCAGCTTCCCTAGGCTCACCTGGCATTCTTTTATATAGAAAGAACTGCATTCTTTGAAATGTAATTGATATTTTTTCATTTGATGTAAAGCAGGGTTTCTCAACCTGAGCATCAACATTTTAAGCCAGATAATTCTTTTAAAAAATTTTTTATTTTTAATTATTATGAGTATGTAATAGTTGTATATATTTGTAGGGTACATGTGATGTTTTGGTACAGGCAGATAGTGCGTAATAATCAAACAGGGTGATTGGGGTATCCATTGCCTGAGGCATTTATCATTTCTTTGTCTTAGGAGCATTCCAGTTCCACTCTTTCAGTTATTTTAAAGTGTACCCTAACTCAGTGTTGATTATAGTCACTTTGTTGTGCTACCAAATATTTGTTCATTCTCTCTAACTACCTAACTGTTTTTTTGCACCTATTAACCATCCCGACTTTATCCCGAACTCCCTGCTACCCTTCCCAGCCTCTGGCAACCATAATTCTGTTCTCTGTCTCTATGAGATAATCAATTGTTTTAATTTTTAGCTCCCGCATATGAGTGAGAACAAGTGAGATTTGTCTTTCTGTGCTTGGCTTATTTCACTTAACATAATGTTCTCCAATTCCATTCATGTTTCTGCAAATAACAAATTTCATTCTTTTTTGTGGCTGAATTATATTCCATTGTGTATATGCACCACATTTTCTTTATCCTTTCATCCATCGATGGACACTTAGGTTGATTCCAAATCTTGGCTATTGGGAATAGTGCTGCAGTAAACGTGGGAGTGCAGATATCTTTTTGAGATACCGATTTCCTTTCTTTTGGGCCTATATCTAGCAGTGGGATTGCTGGGCCATATGGCAGTTTTATTTTTAGTTTTTTGAGGAACCTCCATACTGTTCTCCATAGTGGCTGTACTAATTTACAATCCCACTAACAGTGCACGAAGGTTCCCCTTTCTCCACATCCTCTCCAGCATTTGTTGTTGCCTGGCTTTTTGATAAAAGCCATTTTAACTGGGGTGAGATGATATCTCATTGTAGTTTTGATTTGCATTCCTCTGATGACTAATGATGTTGAGTGATTTTTCATATACCTGTTTAAGCCAGATAATTCTTTGATTTGTTGTTGTAGAGGGCTGCACTGTGCATTGTAAGGTAATTGGCAGCGTATCTGGCTTCTGTTCACTAGGTGCCAGTAGTACACCTCCCCTCAACCTCCCCTAGCCTCTCCATCTCCCATCTCTGACCAAACACAGCCATCAAAAACGTCTCCAGACATGCCAAATAGCCCCTGGGGTGCAAAATTGCCTGAGATTGAGAATCACTAAGGTAAAGTCATCGATGACATTCACTTTAAGGTTCTCTCTGCCCAGCAGATTGGTGTGGTAGGTCACTTTCACAAAGAGGTTCTGAAGCCACTGTGTCAGCCGTGGAGGTGTGCCGCTCAGCTCTCCCTCCAGACAGAATCTACTGGGAGGAGTCTCCAGCCGCCAACAGCAGTCATGCTGAGGCTATGCCCTCCTCCGGCTGCTCCTAGCTAATGACTCAGTACAGCGGGGGACTGGAGCTGGAACACTTCTGCCTACAGGGGAGCCATTGAACATTGCTCCTCTTTGGCCTGGCTCTAACATCTTTAGAGCTGCGCTGCCATCTGAAGATGTTTGTACCCAACCCTTCTTCCTCCCTGCTCTTCTCTCCCAGGTGTCCGACCTGCCTCGTGGTCTGGGGATCTTGCAGCCTTTTCCTGCTTTCTCTTCCCTCTGTGATTCACAGACATTTCCCCAAGAAATCTCTTAAATCTCTTGCATTTCTAATTTTGTCTTGGATCTGCTTCCTGGATTACCCAACCTGCTGCAGCTACCATTACTCGTGCGCTATTCTCTCCCCTTCTCCCCTGTCTCTATTCTACAATGTACGGTTTAATAAAGAGAAATGGACTAAGCTGGGCATGTGATATGGGTTAAGGGCGGCAAATGAGGCAATTCCTGGCTCTGTCTCCAAGGCCTTCTCTTAGCCTCGTTGGGCAGATCCTGTGCATGGGGGAGGAGGGAGGAAGGTGGAGAAGGCCCCACAGCAGAAGATGCAAGACAGTCAGGCGAGGACCTCTTTGGTGTTACCTGCTTATAATATTTAGTTTTGTATTATCCAAGTTATGTCAAATACGAGCCAAATATGGATTAAGAAAAAAATTTCTTCACACAATTTCCTACATTCTTCACACAATTTCCTGTTCAGTTTTCTATTTGGAAAAGCAGCTTACCTTTTAAGTGGATTTGCTAAGGCAAATGGTTTTTTTTTTCCCATTGAAAGATCAAGGGGAGGGTTAAACAAAAGAGTTTCAGGGCAGCAGAAGAGGAGGAAGAGAAGTGAGGAGGTCGAACCCTTTGGTTCTGTTTCCCCAAGTTGTGAGTTATTCCCCCAAGATCCCTTTTAGTTGGAATGGAGCCATCGTAAAAAATAAGGAAGGTTGTCGATATGATAACTATAAAGGCTATTTATGAAACAATCGATCATTGCTCGGGGAGAAGAATGAACGATTTGGCGTAGGCCTTATATTCTTCATCTACTTAACATTTGAGAACCATCTTCATCTCAGTGCTGGTGATAGGGGGAAGAAGAAAACAGAGTCTGTGCCCTTATGGGACTTCAAGTCTAATGGAGAGTAAAAACAAATAAAAAGAAAACTATAATTCACTTGGACAGGTGATCTTAAAGGGAGCTGTAGGAGTCACTGGAGTAGGTCCCAACAGCAAATGCGAGGGGCCAGGAAACAAGTCCTTACAGCTGGAGAACAGGTGGCTGCAGGGGCGGAGTAGGAGAGGGGAGAGGTTTTGAAGCAGAGGAAGCAGCTTTCTGAAGGTCGCAGGTGAGAGTTCACGTCGACGACGGTGGGAATGGTGACTGCGGCCGAGTGCGTGTGGCGGAGCAGGACGTTCGGGGGAAAGGCCGGGAGAGCTGCAGGAACAGTTCGCGCTGGTTCTGAGGGCAACGGAAGAGTAAGGATGCCTTCGGGCTGGGAAACTACTCCACTTGCGAGGAGGGGCGGGCCGGCGATAGCGGGACGGACGGCCCCGTGGGGGGGAAGGTTACCGCAGCCAGAGAAGAGACGGCCGGGCCGAACCAGACGTGTCTGCCACGGGGACGGGGTTTCGCTACGCGGAGGGAGTGTTGGAAATGTTGGTTGTAAGGAAATAAGGAGAAGATGGCACTCGGGTCTCTGGCTTTGGCAAAGGGGCTTGAGAACACGGGAGCAGGCACAGTGCTAAGAAAGGATGATGAGTCCGGTTTGTGCCAGGCTGGGATTTAGGGGCCTGGGGAACAGCCGAGCGCATCCGGAGCCTGGTGAAGAGACAGGGCGGGAGGTCTGGGCTCGTGAGACGTCGGTGTAGACAGGGCTGGAGGCTGTGCGCGTTGGGGGCGCAGGAGAGACCAGGGAGCAGGTGGAGGAGTGCGAGGAAGCCACAGGGACTCGCGAGGGAGGCCAGGTGAGGCGGGGCTGGAGAGGGGCCTTTAACGGGGCCCCATGCCCAGTGACTTCCCTGAGAGCCGGCGGGTGGCGGGCACGGGGCCGAGGGCAGTGGGCTGAGCAATGCGAAGACGTCAGGGGCGGCTGGGAAAGCAGGAGAGAGGGGAGAGCGATGTCAGAGAAGAGTTTTCTTAAGAGATGGCAGTGAACTGATTATATTCAAATACAGAGGGAAACGAGTCAGGAAAGAGGAAGAGGTTAAAGGTATGGGGCGCGGGGAGAGGTGGGTGATCTTCTGAAAACTCCAGATCATGTCACTCTTCAAATTAAAAACAAAACAAAAAACCCCCAAAACATCTGCGAACAGCTTTTATTTGCATGTAAAATAGGAATCCCAGCTCCTTTACTTGGCCAACAAAGTGCTGCATGATCTGTCCCCTGCCTGCGTCTCTTGTCTCGTTTCCTGCCACATTCTCCCCTTGCTCACGGTGATGTAGCAACCCTGGCTTTCCTGCTGTTCCCCAAATACTCTGAAATAGCATTCACAGTTGTGCCTTTGCAAAAGTGGTTTCTTCTTTGTGAGATGGGCTTTTCGCTGCTTTCTTGCATAGCTGGTTCTGTCACTTGGGTCTCAAATTAAATGTTATGTCCTTAGTGAAGTTTCTCTGACACATAACTTAAAACAGCCTCTAGTTAGTGTCCATCACATCACCGAGTTTGATTTTTATCATAGCCTATTTTGTTGATCTTTTGGGTGTATCTGTTTCCCTCCTTTAGAATAAGCTCATGGGTAGGGACCAACTGTGTCTTGTTCAGCATTGCATTTCTGTTGTCTACAACAGTGCCTGAAAAAAAATGAGAGGAAACTGGACTCCAAACCTCTGGGCGAAAGAGCTGACAAGAATTGCCAGGCAGTCCTAAGACCTGGTCAGGAGTGGAAATGTTGGCTATAAACAGGAGCCATTCTTCAGGGCTGAGTGATTTTCTCCTGCCAGGTCAGTGGCCTTAGGAGGCAGCAAGAAGGCTGACACTTAAGTCAATGCAATGTCTGTGGTTTCCCAGAACAAGTAATGGAAGGACAACACACTGGGGGAGTTGATGCTCTTGCCAAGAATGTGTTCGAGGCGACAGGCTAAGAACTTGAAGGTAAAAGCAGAAGTTCAGTAGGCGGGAGTTGAAGAATAGGTGATATGGGAGCAACTGATGAGAGAACTAGTAGGAAAGAAGGTTGGGATCAGAAAAGAAAGCGTGAGTGTTTAATTTTAGAGGTGGAGAATTTCTGGGTGATGATACGGCCCAGGTTGTGGCCAGGGAAGCAGATGGCAAAACAGACTGGCCCACAGAAGGTAAGGTCATTGGAGATGAGGAAGTAAAGGAGCCACAATGCCAAGAAGAGGGACAGTCTGTTTTCCTAGACACTAAAGTTACCTGGAGTGGTGACTAGGCTTGGAGTAGAGAGTGAGAAGCTAAGCTAGACACCAAAGCTGCGGCGAATGAGACAAGCGGTTGGGAGGTCAGTACAAGGAAGCAGGAAGAAGGGTGCAGGGTGGTATAGGCACATTGCCACATCAAAGGTGCAAGGCTTTTATGCGAGGGGGAAAGACTCCTGGGATGTGCAGAGGATGCTCTCCCACCTCCTGGCGCTGAGATACATGGAGCGAGGAAATAAGTGGCCTTTCCTTGGAGCCACGAACCTAGGAGAAAGCCAGGCTTTTGCTCAGACTGGCTGTGGACAGGACATTTGGGGAAGTGACTGAAGATCTAGGAGCTCTTTGTTAACCATGGGACAGGGGTTCCTGAGATTCCACAGAAAGACTGGATGAGGGCGTATAAGGAAGGTCAAAGGAAAAGCAGCACAGAGCACCGGTGGGTGAGGGTGCAGGAAAGGAAAGATAGCTGGAGGAAGCTATGTCTTGGGTAGTAACAAAGGTAATAGTGGTGTGAGGCGCATTGGTTCATCTGGGAAGATAGTCCCATATTTCCCTATAGGATGCCCAGAAGTCAGTTTAAACCTGGTTGTGTTGCCTCCTCAGGAAAACTCTCATTTCTTTGGAAAAAGCATATTTTGGCTGGATCAATGGTCTGAACTCTGGAAAGAGACTCCTCACCCCAGACTCTTGGAGCCAGGTTCCTGTGGGGCTGAAGGCCTGTGTCCCAAGGCTGGCTCAGCCGAAGGCCTGTGGTCAGAGGGCTGGTGTCCAGGAGATCAGGGTTGGACAAGCCTGCTCGTGTTTTCCAAGTCCACCTGGAGCCAACTTTCACAATCCGCTCCTGGGGTGAGGCCACTTGGTGTCATATTGTTGGGTGATGTGCAGCCCTGGCCAGTGGCGTGATGATGTAAGGTGATTGTTATGAGAATTAGCCCCTTATTCTACAAAACTTGTCATGAAATATCGACTTTAAACTAGTTGGTTCTCCCTGATTTGGAGGAGATTCCCAGTCTGTTTCTTTACTAAAGATTTATATTTGGTTGTAAATGAATCATATACTTATTGAGAATACAAACTGTTTCACAGCATTGGACAAAGGGATATAAAACACAGTTTCTGCCAGAACATACATAGGAATTAAGAAGTTATGCAGCAAAACCCCAATGAAACAGCAAGTAGGAAATTTTAGCCATGATGTTGGAAAGAGGGGCAGTGGAGAGGGGTGTTTGAAGGACAAACGGAAAGTACACATCAGGGAAAGAACTGATCACTGATGGGTAGACAGCCTTTGGGCAGCTCCCGGGCCAGAAATATTTCTTCTTTTGTTAAAAGCTAGGGTGGTCTACAAAACTTTGCTTCCAGCTGGTAAGGAAATCAGATAAGTGGCTGGTTTTTGGCATGTGCCGGGACATGGGGCAGGCACATCTACAGAACCTGAGAGGAGCCATCCTTCTGCTATACATATATTTTTTGATATTAGCATAGATTTTTATAGCAGTAGTGAGAAGGTGTCATGGCTAATTAGATGAAGACCTCATAATGGAGATTGAACTTTGATTAATTACAAACAGAGAGGTATAAAATTCCCGGCTGTTATAAGGAAGTGACCATGCTGATGTGGCTCAATATAAATCAGCATATCATGGACTAGTCTGACACATAAAAGAGGACGTCAGATGATCTGGACAAAGGTTAGTGACAGAAGGCAACACGTGGCATTTTGCTTAGCCATATGTTTGGGAGGTTAGGAATTGATATAACTACTCTGTTGTTATGTTTATTTATGATTCGTGTCTATTTTGTGTATTGTGTGTGTGCATGTACATGGCCAACAGAATGAAGTAAAGTGACAGTGCCCAAGCTAAGCTAGGCCTCCAGGGGCTGGCTCCCTTAGACTCTTGCCTCCGCCATGTGAGTAAGCCCACCAGCCCTGCTGGAGGTTGAGGGCCCACGTGAACCAATCAGCACGCTGTCCCCACCAAGCCCACAGAGACGTGGGGGAGCCCAGCTGATATCGCTAGGTCCATCTACCTAAGGCACACCTGAATCCTATGAGTTCAGCTGAGAACAACCAAACCCGCCCAGATCAGCAGAACCACACACCTGACCTGCAGACTTGTGTAATGAAAAATGGTGGCCGTTTAAGCCAAATTTTGGGGCGTTTTTTTTACTCAGCAATAGGTAACTAATCACTATTCATGTGTGCTCCTTGCTAACCTTACAATCTTGTTGGGTAGATCAAATGAACACATTAAAAGATATAATTCTGACCAGAAAGGAGAAGGCAATTAAAGTAGACTAGGATAGTAAAAGGATACACAAAGGAGAAAAGGATTCGAGGTGGACCCTGAGTGGACCCATGCAGGCCCTAACTTGGCAGGAAGATGTGTGGGTGGGTGAAAGCCATTCTAGGAAGAGGAAAAACACATGTAAATGTGGAGAGGGGAAGGAGAGCACAGTGTGGGGGTGGGCAGTGACAAGATAGGCTTCCCTAATGGGTGGCTTCAGGAGAATACCCTAGTGGCATGCAAGGTAGGGTGTGCATGTGTACAGCGGAACAGCTGAGCCTTGACCAGTGGTATGCAAAAGCATGCGCTTTGTTGTCAAAGGTGTACTGTAGATCTAATCTCCGTTCAGAGCGTGTTCTGATTATTCAATCTCCTTCTGAAATGTCCTGTCAAGAGCACTTACGAATGGTTGGTTCTGTACCTCCGGGTGGGTATATTTTCCTAGAGTTGCGTGAGAACTCAGGCCCAGCGCAGCGTCTCTCTCTCCGAGGTAGCCATGGCTCTCTGCGCCAGGAGCGTCTCCGCCGTGGGGATTGCATTCACATTTATTTTTTTCAGGACCTAGTTGTAAGTCATGGATGACATTCATACTTCTATGTTTCGATTTTCTGTAAGATTTCCGAGACAGAGGTGAGCAAAGTGCTGCCGGTGCTCACGAGCGGCTTCTCTACGAGGCGTTGGGACCTCCGGCTGCATCTGTTCTGCTTTGTCACTGCTGTTGCCATGGCCAAGGTGCCCGCAATCGGTTATGGCTAAGGCTCATTCCTCTGCCTCTAGATCTTCTCTAGTAGCATCTTGGTAACAAGGATCCCAGAAAAAGTGTAAGTCCATATATTATTTTTTTAAAACAAAGTGTTTTGTTCTCTAATGGTATTGAGAACACAATCTAAGATGGCTGTGGTATAGTCCCATCACGCTGACAAATTTCTTCATTGTCTAATCTGAGTATTTTTCCAAGTTGACATTAATGTAGAGAGTCAACATTTTCCGATAGTAAGAATTCATTTTGCTCCAAATGTAAACAAGGAGAGCTGATAGATTTTCAATCTAAAATTCTCCTAGCCACAAACTGCCTACACCATTCGTTTCACCCGTTTTTGTTTTGTTTTGTTTTGCCTCTTGCTATAGTAGGTGTTTTTACGAGCCTGTGGAAAAGGCAGCCTTCAGACTTTTGCCATTATTTTGACAAGTTATTACCACTACTCTGAGATCTCAAAAACAAAATAACAAATGGGTAATAAGAAGGTGAGTTTGGTGGATGAGGACAAAATACCTCTGTGGTGTCCGTATTTAGAACTATTTGCTGCAGTTTGGTCTAACCCCTGCCTACCCCACCTGTAGCTCAGCTCCCACCACACACCAGGTATTGCCTGTGTTTCAGCCGCTCTGGCTTATTGGAATTCCTAGAACTGCACTGGTTCCTCCTGCCGCGTGTGTATAACTGAAATATTCTCCCTTCTCTCCCTGCCCTTCCTACCTTTCATGTGTAACTTATTTTTTTTTTCTCAGATCTGAGCTTAGTCATTACTCCCTTAGTCAATCCTTCCTTGAACTCTCAGCTGGGGTAAAATTTCCCAATTATAAAGTCTCATAGTACCAGTTCCTGCTCATTCAGAGCACTTACCACATTTTCAATTTTAAATTTATTTGTGTTTATCATCAAATTAATGTCTTTATCTGATTGATGTTTTTCTCTTATATTAGACCGAATGATTCATGAGGACAGAGATGCTGCGATGTGTTTTACTCTTTGTTACACCCACAGTGCCTGGCACAGAGCAGGTGCTCAATAATATATTTTGAATGAATAAATGAATGAATGAATTCAAGGATTTTCTCTGAGAAAGGGCATGTGATACCACTGTAATTGGATCTTCCAGAGATTTCTCCTGTTTACAGTACTTGCCTGTCTGCTAATACTTGAAAAATAATATGGGTATCTGGATTTATGGAAAACTGGGTTTCATTTTTTGCTCAGGGTGTATGTGGAAATTCCTCTGTGATGAGGTTTATCAAATGCTTTTTGACATGTTTGTAGAACAAAAGTAAAGTCTGGGCTTCTATCTTCTTTGAATTGAGCATTTAGCTACTGATTTTTTCCTCGAGGATTTGGATAATGGAAATTTTCCTTCAATCCTTGTCCCAGTCCTCCCTTCTAAATTTCATAATATTGATTGATGCAATTCAAAATCTAAGTGCCAAACAATAGAAATTAGAGAAAGCATATGAAAAAGGAAGAATGAACTCTATACACTAATAAAATTGTTTTAAAGAAGTTTTTCTAGTGCGATTGAAAACACCTTTGTACCGAGAGTTTAGGATGCTAAGTTCAGACAATGCAGGGTAACTTAAACACCAGAGATGATCCAAATACGACTCAGGATGGTTTTGCGTGACTCCAGCTAACTCAAATGAAACATAGGTTATATTTTCTTAACCTTCAGGGAGACTTATGCAGACCAGAAAAAAAGAAAAAGGACTCCTTACTCTACATCCTCTTTTTTCTCTTTTAAGTATTAGAGGCCTTCTTTGACTAGATCTATGGTGAGTAGTCAAAGTCACTGCAGCCCTGGCACTGTCTCGTTAAGCCATGTGGCCTCCTCTAACGCATCATTGCCACTGTCACTGACTCTGAAAAATGAGCATCCTAAAACCTATAGCTCCCTTAGCCTGAATAATTTGGCAGTTTTAGGCCCAGGGTGCTCCAATACTGGTAGGTTTTCTGCCCTGGCACTTGAACATTTAGGACTTTATGAAAACTCTCAGAATTATTTGGTGCTCTGAGCAAATGATTAAAAATTGGAGCAGAACCTCCTCGAAGGCCACAGGTCAAGGGGAGTCAATGTCAAGTTCAAAGCTGGGCACTTGTCTTTGCATGCACACCCCAGCACTGCCTTGGCGCCCCGACGCAGAAAGCCCAAGGCCCCTCCTCTGCCAGGTACATCTCCCAGGTAAGCTGCCTCGTTATTTCCTCTCCTTTTGTTCTGTCTGGTTGCTGTTCACTCCTTGCACAAACAAGTGCTTATGCTAATAGCAAGATATAACCCAACCTTAAAAAGGGTGTAGTGATCAGTATCCATCATCTTTCCAACTGCCTTGTCACTACATCAATTAATACAGTTGAGCAAAAAATGTCACGGGCCGGTGGAAAAACCTTTTCACAGCCTTTCAGGGGGAAGTTTACTTCCAGCTTTTTTCCCTTGCATTAGCTCCTGTCATCTACAAAACAACAGAACCCAGTGGTGTCAATTATATTTGATTGACTGAGTAAAGCACACACACAAATAGGCGAAAACAATGGACACAAAAATCTATATATGACTCCCCTTGTCAGAGAGAATGCTTGTCTTCTCCATTTTCATGCGGCACGGTGTCCTGCTGCTCCTGGCTTAAATGTTTCCTTCAGCCCCCAAACTATCACCAATTAAGTTAGCAGGGTCTTCAAAGGTGTCAAACGACTCCCTAGGCAATCGGCTCTAACTGCTGTTCAATAAATGAGGTCTAATTTATCAGTTTAACTTCACTTCTAAAAACCTAATGCTTCACAGTGCTGGGCTCCATTTACCTGCAGTGTGAGGCGCTGCTGCCGACAGCACGGAGGGTGAAAGTTATGGCCCATCTCCCAACAGCCGGCACGCTTTGTTGGGTGTGTTTTTTTTTTCATTTTCTAATTTCAGTGTGTAGTTTCCAATGTTGTACTTTTTTGCACTTACCTTGCACACATGTGTATGCAAAATCTGCATGGGCCAACGGAGGGCTAAGTCTGGACTACCCCCGGGCCGACAGTTTTAATAATGGTCCAGGAGAGACATAACCCTTCTCTCTTTGTCATGTTATGCCTTTGTGTTGTCACTATGTGGAGACTCATGTTTTGAAAAACTCTGGGATGCCAACTTTGGCAGCAGAACAGGAGTTAATGTGTGCTCAGTTTCCTAAAAAGACATGAATGTATAGGCTCTGGTTACTAAATAAATTAAACAGGTGCAGATTTGGCAAAGGGACCAGTTAAGTAGAAAGTCTTACAAATAAACAAACCAGAAATTTTAACTAACAGTTCATGAGTGGAAATCATTCAAATCCATTGGCGAGACAAAAACAGCTATAATTTGAAGTTCAAACATACTAACCACATTAGAATTGCTCCTAATTAATACATCTTAATATCAAATAAGGACAATGAATAAGATAGACAAAATATTTTTTGATAGATTTGGACAGAGTTAGATGGAGACTAATGAGACAAAAAAACAAAAGCAAAAACAAAAAAAAAACCCAACAAAAACCAAACCAAACCAAACCAAACCAAAACAAATAAAAAAACCCTACTAAGAATATTCGTTCATATGTAGAGTAGGCTATATGTAAAATTTGGGCTGAGGTGAATGGGCAGTGTGTTGTTTCTTAAGCAAGAAGCTGCTGTGTGCCTGGATATATGGTGACTGTGGAGATGTTTTCATTTTAATGGGAAGACATAACGTTTGCAAATATTCCTAAATTTGCAGTTCTATCTTGCCAAGCATTAACTAGAATTTGGATAAAAATCACATTTGTAAGTAAATTTACGTTATTCTGGGGGCTCGGCAGTTTTCCATGACCCTGAGATATTTCTTAGAGACGTTCGCTCCATACATGGTACGTACTGGGGGCAATATTTTATTATTAACTTGCCTTCTCTGTTGCCTCTGTGAGCACATTAACTTTGCCTTAATCCACCTAAGGAATCCATCTGCCTAGAGGAAAATTAGGATTTGGTTACAAAGAGAAAACCTGTAGAAAGAACATATTCTTTAGCTCCTGACATGCACAACAGAATTTTACAGTGGAAGGATAATCACATAAACCAGGCTTGGGATGGTATTTTACAGATTTTGTTTTTTCCTCTTTAGCATATCCACAACCAGGAGAACCTGGCTCACTAAGTTCTGCCGCGCATAGAGAAGATTCCTGCCTCCCATGATGGTTAGAAATGTTCTATGGTAGTGTGCATAGGAGAAGACAGGAATTCCCCTCTCTGTCTGTCTCTCATTAGAGAAACTGTGGGAGAAAGAGAAAATCTGAAAAGAGAGGAGTTGAGTTTCCCACTCCATGCCTTGGCCAGGAGAGGGGGAGGCATGTGGGATGAGAGAGGACTGCGTAAGGGAAGAGGGGCGAGGACATAAATTAAACTGGGGGGATGGCATGGCCGGCTGTCTTGACATTTAGTTCTGTCAAGCCGCCCTCATTTCCCAGCTCCAGTCCCACAGCTGCCATTGAGACCTCTCTGGTTGCTCTAGCCTGTAAAGACCCCTCCACTACCTCCCACCTCCAGCTCCTCTTGCTCTCATAGTCAGTATGTACAGTATGGGGCTGGGTTACTTTCCATTTGCTGTGTCTATGGTTGTCCTGAATCTCTAGCTAGACTGCTAATTTGTTGAATTCAGAGATCATATTTTATTCTTTTATGTAAAAGCACAAACTAAGGAGTCAGACATCTTTTTTGACTCCATACTCTGCTACTTGTTAGCTGTGAAACTTAAACTGATTTCCTCATCTAAAAATTGAGATAATACTTATACTATAGAACTGTTTTGAGAATCAAGTGAATTAATTTATGGGTTTAATTACTAATTAAGTAATGGGCTTGATCCAGAAATTGATACTTTTCCTGTTTCAAAAATTATCTGATGGCTTCCCATTCAGTCACAGAAAAGAAATCCAAAGACATTAACATGTGTGGTCTAGCCCCTGCCTACCTCTCCACTAATGCCTGCCTCTCCTTACAAAACTAAACCTCAAGCACATTTAACTTCCCACAGGTCTATAAATACGACATACTCTTTTGTGCCTCCATTCTTTTCTGGTTATTCTTCCTCTGCCTGGAAAAACCTCTAAGTATTGCCTCTATGAAGCTGCAGTCTCCCCAAGACAGAGTTGATCTTCCAGCTTGGGAGCAGTTCTGTAGCCTAGTAAATGCTCCATAGAACTTTATCATATTCCTTTTATTGACATGCCTTGCTCTTACAGGCTGTAAACTCTTTGAGGGAAGGAACAATATCTTACTCATCTTTGCATCCTGAGTATACAATATCTAGCACATAGTAGGTTTTCCATATAAAAATGATAATTCCTTATAGCTATAGCACCCAGGACATAGTAAATTCTCAGTTAATATTTGATTGACAAGCAGGTAATCCTTTTTATTAAACTTGGAACTGAGCTGACTGTGTAATCACAGAAATATAATCTGACAAATTGTAACATGCCAAATTTCAATTTCTTAATATTTACCATCTACCAGTATTTCAAGAACCTGTGCTTCACTCCTCCATAGATTACATTGTATTATTTGAGTAACTTATAGAAGCGTGCTTGTTAATCAAACATGTTATTCATTTGGAATTTTGATTTTGTGTCAACATTAGTAATTTTTGGAGCTATAGTTCTCTGCATCCTATCTCTATGGAAAGACCGTTGGTTAGCATTGGACTATGAATTGCAAAGCACAAAACAAAGCTGTTACCAATTTTCATGCCTTTCTTCAGTGACTGGAGATCATGTCTTCATTTCATAAAGGGTAGAGCAGCTAACATGGAACTTTAGACAAATAGCTGTCCTCAGAAATCTTTGGCAAATTTTAATAGCATGTTCCTGCTGCAAGACCAGTGGAAACCCGCTATAAATGATCCTGTTGGAGAAAAAATTTGGAGAAGGTCCATGTTGGCATTAGGGATTTTTACAGGCAGGCAATGGGGCCCAACAGCTCAGCTTTAAGGTCAAGCCTCCATGCTTTCCCTCGTAGAACAATTGGGCAGGACCTGATCCTGAAGAGTTTCAAGAACCGGACAGATTTTCAGGCAGATTCTAGCCCAGAGGAACATGGCAAAGATCGACTTATAAAAATCCACTTGGGGGGTTGTCAAAGACAACAAGATAGAGCAGAGCTCCCCAAACTTTAATGTGCATACAAACATTGTGTGGATCTTGTTAAAACGCATATTCTGATTCAGTAGTGGGTGAGACTCAAGACTTTGTATTACTAACAAGGCACCAGTGATGCAGGTGACGCCAATGCTCCACTGAGGAGCAAGAAGGTAGAGGATCACTGAGCATTCTGAGTGGTCTTTCTCTGACCTTCTGACACACAGTTTGCATTGAATAAATCAGGTTTCCCCAACCTGCAGCATGGGTTCTACTTCCTACCTTTCTTTGATGAAAGAGTAGGGTTTAGTGGAAGAGAGAACTTGCTGCAGGTTCGTTCTGTACGTTAGTGGCAAGGTGAACTGTATGCGGAGCTTTCCCTAAGGATAGATTTTCCTAGACAGACAAGTTTCAGAACTGTGGGGGTGGATATTTATATAGCTTCATACATAACTGAGGACCAGCCAGGTTGTACCAGCTAAAACCCACCGGAATTGGAGACAGCTGGAGCTGATGCCTTGGTCACTGTGCTAGGGAAAAAGGATGGGGGCTAGAGAGTGACAAGGAGTTTGGTGTTTTAGTGTTTATTTTGTAATTTTACTTTATGCACACTACCACTTAATGTCTGCAAAATAATTATTGTAACATTTGGATTTTATTGGGCTTTAAGAATTAGTTTTGCTGGTTTTCCTTTAGCCCTCGGTCAGTGTATGTATGCCATAATCTCACTCATGTCCCATTTTCTGTCCTAGCAAAAAGACATTGGAAGCTTCTGATTCATAGCTTAAGTGAACATTCCAAAAACTTAAAACGTACTTCGCCAAAACTCTTTAAAGAAGAAACAACTATTCAAAGAAGCCCAAGGCAAAAGTATGATGTGTCTTGTTTATTACCTGCCACTTGCTCCCATTTAGTCCAGACTTATTTCATGGAACATAATTGAGCTCTAATTGAATAAAAATAAGCCCTTTTCTCTGTGGGAGAAGGTTATGTGAATTGAGGATAAGTTGGGATCCAGGAGTTGTTTTTTCAGGACTTCTCCTTATGATGCTATTACTCAATTTTTCACGTTAAAAGACATCCCCTAGACAGAATCAGCAGAGACAGGAAAAGCTGAAGAAAAATGACACCACAGTTCTTGAAGAAAACAAAACCCAATTCCAAATGCTGCCCATCAGCTCAAGCCATTCATCTTCTCTGCACTGTCGTGTCATCTTATTTTATTCCAATCGAATATCTCCCAGGCAGGGATATACCTTCTGAGGGATCCGGGTAGCACCCTGGATCCAATTGCTGATCGGTGATTCTGAGCACTGAGAATCTTAATAAAACTGAAGGAAAAGGAAGATCCAAAAAGGGATGGGAATTAGGAGAAATGTCACCAGACGGTTATTGGAAAAAATAGACATAGTAGTTAGGGCAAGAAAAAGAAGTAGACAGAAGTTATTTTACTTTTGAATTATTAGAAGATCAAGATATTTATATTTTTATCCAAAGATATGATGCATTTCACATATTAAATTTTAGTTCTTCAGTTGAATTCAGGTGAAAATTATTTAAAACACATTGGGTATATAAAATCTATATTTATCAATCAAATAAATTGAAGGAGACACTACTCTTTTATTCTCAATTTAAAATGAGAACTCTAAGGATAGTTTTAAGAATTAAACTAGGTGTATATAGCACTTAGCATGGCCACTAGCTCAGAGCAGGTACTCAGTAATTGCTAGTTATTATCAAAGCTATTTAGAAAGGCTGCTTTGGCCAGGCTCAGTGGCTCACGCCTGTAATCTTAGCACTCTGGGAGGCCGAGGCGGGAGGATTGCTAAAGGTCAGGAGTTCAAGACCAGCCTGAGCAAGAGTGAGACCCCGTCCTTACTAAAAATAGAAAGAAATTAGCTGGACAACTAAAAATATATAGAAAAAAAATTAGCCGGTCATGGTGGTGCATGCCTATAGTCCCAGCTACTTGGGAGGCTGAGGCAGGAGGATTGCTTGAACCCAGCAGTTTGAGGTTGCTGTGAGCTAGGACGACACCACGGCACTCTAGCCCGGGCAACAGAGCAAGACTCTGTCTCAAAAAAAAAAAAAAAATTGTGAGCTTTCTCAGTACACTAATGTATTATGGTATAAAAATATACTCTTAAATGTTTAGGATCTAAGGAGCTAAATTGTAAATTTATAGACAATTATTCATTCTTCATTCAACTCATATTTTGAGTACATGTTATTTCATGTAGTTCCTACTCAAAAATGCATTGTGTTCACCTAATATAACACCCTGTGAGCGAGACAGGTTATTAAACTAAGACCAAATGCAAAAGGGGATAAAAGCAAGGACAGAGGTATGCATAAGAATATTGGCAGCATTGAGATGGAGCATCTTACTCAAATATTTCCTCAAGGAGATGAAGTTTAAATCAAGTAAAGTCTTCACAGGAAGAAAACTTACCGGCTGAAGAATCAACATGTGGAAAACCCAGAAGCATGAAATGCACGGTGCATTCCAGGGAGCAAAGTCATGGAGCACTTGAAGGGAGGGTTGTACGTGGGGTAGCGGTGGAGAAGCAGCGAGCCGTGGGCTCTTCAAGCAGTGAGATTCCCGACTCAAGCTAAGGTGCTCGATGTCTTTAAATTACAAAAATGGCACGTTCAGCTTTGCATTTTGGTGAGATCACCTTGTTGGAGGATAGGTTGGTGATGTCAGTCTCTGGTACAGGAACAAATGATTACATATCTGTGAATTGCCATATGCTTGTATTGTGGTTCAATATTATGTATCAGAATGAATGTTTCCAAGTTGATTCTTCAGCAATATGCCTGAAGATAGCCAGATAATCTGTCTGAATTCAGTTGTATTTGGGCAAGTACATAGTGTTTGGGTGGAAGTTTGAGGAAATTCTTACCTGATGGAAATTCTTCTGTTTTCTGAGATGTAGTCGGTGAGGTCGTTTGTTAAGAGTGAGGTGGGTGGAGTTTGGGTTCTTATTTCAGAGTTTGAAAATCTGACTAGGTCACTGAATTAATCTGACCAGGAAAGTGTTCTGTCACCCACGGTAGCATGGAATTATTGAGGACTTCAGTGCCATTATGTCAGGGTTACTTTGGGGGCCTCTGAGGACGGCCTGACCCCTACAGCTTTTAGGAGCACCAGGGCTCCCCGACCATGAAGTTTCTACTTGCGACAATGAAAATGCCCACGAACGTGTTCTTCACTTCAGTGTTAAGTTGAATTAGAATTTCGACATATTTTAACTTCATAAGTGGCATTTTTATATGGTTCAGCCTAATAATGTTTTATGTATGTTGACGGCCTCAGATATTTTGAAAAACGAATTTGGAGGGAAATTCATACTGAGAGATAGCTGCAGACTATCTCCTCAGCCGGACCAGGCGGGGGTTATTGCCTTTCCAGTGTCCCCTTGTTCTGAGACTGAGGATGGTGCTGCCACCATGAAGAAAGGCAGCCCAGTGCGGCCAGAACCCTCCAGACCCCACACCGCCTCCTCCCGGCTCCCAGCATGAAAACCACAGGGCTCCTGCCTAATCGCTCCCTGCTGTCAACTACCACCCTCCTCACTGTGCACGCAAAACCAACTGCAGGTTCATGTGCCTCCCGCCTGCCCCCGGCTGGACCCTCTCAGGCCTGAGAATCTCCCCCACATCATCAGGACCAAATCCAGTCTTCCTCCGATCCCTGCCCTCACAGTTGACTGCGTGCCTCCCAGGTCACCTGTCATTTCCCAAACTCTCACCCCCTCACATCTCTGCCCTTCCTCTCTGGTAGTGCTCACCCCTCTCCTGCCCTCCCTTCCAAATGCTTCAGGGTGCTCTTGGGAACTCCGTCTCACATCAGCCACATGACAGGTGAGTGGGCAAGTCGGTCCAAATCGGGTGTGCAGAGCTTTAAGCAACCTCACCGCGGCTGTAGATCCAAGCTGCATTTCCCAGTCCAGCTGTATCAGAAGTTATTCTGCTATTCGAGGTCTAGTTCGGGTCTGGTTCTCCCTGTAGGGGAAGGGTTAAGGATGGCACTCAGGGACTCCAACAAAGACGACCAGCCTCTTGTCATCCCTCTGTCCTCCTGCCATATTCTCTCTACCCTAAAACCCCTTAAGACTTCACTTCCCTTCTCGTTCTGCTTGAAGTCCATGGTACATCATTATGTTCCTTGTATATAAATCTCCTTGAAAGTATCCTTGCATTAAAAATGTAATTTGATCAAAATATAAATCTATTATTACCCAGCTAAGGAAAGATTAAATCTGGGAATCCAATTTCTCCCTTGTTTTGAGAAAAAGACAAATGGGCAGACAGACAATTAGAGACACAGTGGTAGCCGAAGAGTAACTTTTTCTGCAGAGTTCTGTATTTTTAGATAACATTCTCCATCTTCACACCGTGTACTTAACGGGGTGGTTTCTCAATTTCCTGTAGTATTGCCTTTCAGTTAAATACCAAGCCCTGTAGCCAAGCCGTACTTTCTTCTTTCCCAATGGTTTCTCTACTTTCAAAGTTGTTTGTGGCTAAGTCAGGGATCACCTTCCAGAATGATGAAAAAAGTAGAAGCACAACTTAAATTGGTTTTGGGCCCGAAGGCCCCAATGTCTAGAGTTCCTAAAACTCTCTGTGGTTGAAAATCTTGCTTCTTGAAAAGCACTTGCCAAGGTGTATAAGGGTTTCCAAATGGAAAATTCTGGGAAGCCTATGGTTTCCAGGGTACTGTACAGGTTACAGGGAATGGATTTGTCACATTCGGGCCAAAGATTTTTCTCTAATGCTATTACAAGGCCAGTATGCCTTCAACTGGTCTCTTTTACTAAAGCATTAGGCTTAAAGGACTGGCCACAGAAGAGTGACTCTCTGCCCCTTGTTCGTATTGTCAGCTTTGTAAGGAACTGGGGATACCGTTGGGCGTGCGGCAGAGATGGCAGGGTGGCCGTTTCATAGGGCTTTTCCCTTCTTGGTCTTACTTCTACTCTGCTTCCAGTTCTGGTGCAGAATTTGCATAACTAGAAGTCATATCTGAAGCAGAGAATGCTAACTGTTTATCAGAATTCATGCTTTTCTTTCCTTCTCAGCTCAAACCCCTTTTCCAGATTTGCTTGGGGTTGGGTGTGGCCATGAGCTTGAGTTGCAGCAGTAAAGTCACAGGATAAGCTGTGCTGTTTCTGGGCCATGGCTTGTTAAGAAGAACCTATGCTCCTCCGGTCTTTCTCTCTTTTCACCGGCTGCATGTAACCGATGGTGAGTCCCTGCAGAAAGGCAGAGTGGCTGTGCGCAGGAACGTCCCTACCACCCAGGAGAACCTGCTTGGATTCTTCCACGAGCAAGAAATCAACTTGTATGTTTGCCTTACACATTTTCTTTTGTTTCTTTGGCCTACTTACCCTGACCCTTCAATATGTTGACAGATTTACTCAGCTCCTTATAAAAGGTTTACCAGATCTCTTGTATTTTCCCGAGTATTTTGTCCAGTTGAATAAAACACTGGCCCGTCTGTACGGGGTAATATCTTAAGATTCCAGTTCTTGCTATTCTAGTATTGCCACTGATAGCACTCATGCTGGACTATGTTTCTGCACAACCATGCTCATTTTAAAAGCTCGGAGTTCATGGTCAGCCTTCTATTCCTCACTTTAGATTCGTTTAGTCTTTTCGGTTGCTAAACCTGTTTAAGTTTGTGGTAATCTAATCCTAAAAGGGTAGACATTAGTGTAACCATGGTGCATATTATCTTTTCTAAATATGGCCTCTTCAGCCAAAGCCAGAGTGAATGCAAAGCCTTAATTCTTGTCAACTGTCTGATTACCATCTTTTACTTATATTTGATTTGGTGAATTTTGAGGGGTCAAAGAAGGGAGAAATATGAAAGCTATAAAACCCAAATCAGAATCCCCTTTACTCAACTGCAAAGGCCATGGAAACTTCTTGCCATAACTGCATAATAGTACTAGACTTTTTGCTGAGAATATGGGCTTGGCTAATGAATGTGTTATTAATAACAACTAAATTTGCAAAGCACTTTATAGCTTATATGATTGTATTTGATCTTCACAACAACCCTGGGAGATAGTATGGAGGGTATTTTGATTCTGGGATTCAGTTTGAGGACATGGAAGGTACAGAGAAAATAAGAGACGTGCCTGAGGAATTGGCACTATAACATAGGTGGCCTGAGTCCATATCCCATGCTTTTTGCATTACACAGTACAGTGACTCTCAGCCTCCAAGTATACCATTTACTTTTATGTCCCCTGGCATCATTTTCTCTAAGATGGGGAATCTGTATGAGCTGATTTCCAAGGTTCCTTCAGTTTGTATGTTTTATGACTACATTCTGCTATCTGCTTTCACATTTTAAAAAAGTTTCTAGGCTTCTATTATGCTGAAGACCTAGAATTTTTGTCTTTTGCTAGTTCTGTCCTCACAATGGGGAAAATGATTCAAGTTTTATTTACTGAGATTTACTTCTTCTTTTCTCTTCACTCAATATCGATTCCATGTCCTTAAATACATTACATTTGAAGCAGTGATTTTTTTTCCCCTTGGAACCAAGTCAGGAATGAAGTTAATCTCAGCCCATTACACTGCTAATGCTTATCTTCACCTCGGGATGCTTTCCAAAGTACTTAGAAGTCATTATCCCTTATAGGACCTAGCACTTTACCGAGTTCCCACTTTGTTTAAAATTAGCATGACCACGTAATTTATTATTTTAATCAGGATATGTTTCGTGGGAAAGGAGGCTCTATTAATAATTATGCTGGAAAAACTGGCATTAACTGAGACTGTCCCAATCAAACAGGCACATGTGTTCATCTAGTTAAGAGACATCTCCTATTGGGGGACGGGGTGTGCTTTGGCTCTACAATCTAACATGAATCCTCCCCTCATTGCTTTCTACTTTAGCATCCAAGTATTAGTTCTCATATCTCTTAGCATGATGTATAGGAACACATTTATCTATGTACTTTGAAAATATCTGTATACCATACTAGACTCTTCATTCCATAGAGTAGGATCTAACACCTAGCACAGCATTTAACACATAGTAGGTGCTCAGTAAGTGGTTGTTAGATGAAGAAATAAATAAACAAATGAGCCTGCTACTCAAAGACGTCTGATTGATTCTTCAAGAACATTCCAAAATAAATAAGGTTTTTTTTTTTTTTTGCAAAGGAAAGAACATGTCAGAGATTGTGCTACTCTGGTGCATTTCAGGCCTAAACACAGCCACTTTGTACTTTTGGGATCTGGAGTAAGTCCTACCATTTTCCTCACCAAAATGGCATAGCAGTAGGTTTTGCGCTAAGAAGCGTTCAGTTGGAATGGCATGATGAAGTGTACTCGTAGTGAACGCACAGGGTGTCATGATTTTTTTTTCTTCAAGTGGAATGGGGCTCAAGGGTGGTTTTCTGGCTGCTCCTGGGGCCCCTCATAGAGTGGGCTTCCGGTGCAGCAAAAAGTTTTAGGAGCTGTTCATCACATGCGTATGATCAACAATGAAATTCTACCAGATTGCTGTCTTTGTCAGGTTTTAGAGGACAGATTCATGCAAATCAAACTCAGAAGAGACTAATTAGTGGACTGGAGTGATAACTTTAAAATTTATAAAAATGTTTAGGCCAATCACGCCCAGAATGCTCATGGCTATTGGTCAGCACAATCTCTCCCACTGAGAAGTATGACTCAGTGCCAAAGGCTGCTTAGGAATAGAGGCTGCAGGTAGGTAAGTACGTGATCTCAATACCGCTGGAATCAGGCTTTGAGAGTGTGGAGTGCTCAGTTCCTCCAGGGATGTAAATCATGTCAGGTACTTGGAAATTCACCTTACACAAGTACTCACGTTGCTCTTTGGAGACCCCTTTCCCTGTACAGTGCTGGATAAGTACAGATGTTTATAATTTTAATAAGTGATTTAAAATTATCTGTAATAATATACACAATAAACTATGATAAGATTTTTAAAAATTTTAAATGAGAAAATGGGATCCAAGAAGAAAAAAGGGGAACTAACTTGATGTTTGCATGGAAAATACACATCTGTGAGATTCTGTACGCTTGACAGAGGTTGGTCATAAATTTGAGCTTCAGCTTTCTGGTCACCAGGATGGAAAGAGCAACTGATCAGTTTTTTCTCTCTGGTTCCCATTTATTATTTCCTTATGCCTGACATGTTACCAGATAACTGGGTAATTAAATTATGCCCTGGTTTCAGACATTGCAATGTATTGGAAGGCAACCTAATTTTTCCAGATACAGATCTACATATCGTCTCCCAAGGATGATGCTTCTATTAATACATGTGGATGAGTTAATCTTTACTTCATTTCAGAGTGCTTGTTTCTTAGACCAACTTCCAAACTCTGCAAAGTGTGCCCTACTTGGAAACTGTAGAGCCTGGTGTCCAAGTCTGAAAAAAATCACTTAACTATAATTATAATTATAAAGACATGGTGTATTCTGAGGTGAAGTACAATCAACTAAGCTTTCTGCTATGTAAACCACAGATTTTTTTATAAAGGAAATACTTTTTTTTCCTTTGCCATATATATTCTTTTCTACTATAATGAAGAAATAGCCTGACTTTGACTTATTTCCTTTTTTTTTTTTTTTAGCATGGTAATGGAGTGAACTTCCTTCCATGATTAGCTAATACCTTAAGTTCCTTCTTAAAACATAATACGGACCACAGGAAAATATCATTTTGGTACTGAGTAGTGACTCTCAACAGTGACACCCCTTCTCTTCTCTACTGTCTTCCAGCCAGATGAGACTCGCTGCTGGGATGTTGGGCATATGTCACACACCTCAGGTGTGTTGGGTTGCAAATGGTTGAAAATCATTGCCATATAGAACTCTGTTTGGGTGAAGACTGAAATTTTAATAATGAAATCACCTTAACTCAGACATGGGCTGGGACTTGGTAATATTTTTGTTTTAGTGAGTTTGTTGTTGGAACCATACTTATTTTATTGTGATCTAAACTACGTTTGAAAAGATAATTACCAATTCACATTTGTTCAAACTTTAAGATATTGAGTTTTATAGCTGTATATTACATATACGGACAGAGAACACAAGGATCCTTAAGTCCGGCAGCAAGACAAAGAAAACCTTATGGCATAAACACGTTTTAAAAATATAATACTGTCATGTAGGTGACATAATTGCTAACTTCCCCAGCCAAGGATGGATGACAATCTTCATGATGTTCAGGGATTGCATTCAATTAGGCATCCGATAATTCCTTCCCTCATTAGAGATAATCAGTGTCTAGAAACTAGATTGATAGATGTTTCTAAAATTTTGGCTAGCATTATATAGAAGAAATCATACTGGAATTACAGAAAAATCAGGAAGAAATTATTTAGTAAACATTCACAACAGGCTTACAAGTAAACATATCTCTTCCTTCCTCACTCTAGGATTCAGTCTTATTCATGAGGATTTTTTGACTCCGTAACATATTGTTACAGGGAGTAAAATGTAAAAAACTCTAATTTATAAAAAATATAACCAACTCATGGGCCCAAAGAGTTTTTTACAAGTTTAATATCCTGCTTTAGCAAATGATGACACTAAAGCTTATAAGGGATGGAGGTTGGAATTTAAATCTCTAAAGCCTAAGCTCTAAACTAGTCTGTTATACGACTATAGTAAATACAGAATATGTGTGTGTGTGTGTGTGTGTGTGTGTGTGTGTGTGTGTGTGTGTGTTTACCTAGGACTAGGCTCCTTGGCTTCCATCATATCCTCACAAGGATTTGTTAGTTTCAAAAAGTTAAGATTTGTTGTTTACTGGCCAATTTTGAAATGTCTAAATAGCCACAGGGTTGATAAGATGAGACGAAAATAAGACAAATACAATTAAAATGTATAGGCTTAGTTTATAGTAATAGAGGAAGATGCTTATTGTATAAACAAGAAAGCACAGCACAGACTTAGAAAAGCAAATAAAGCTTCACAGGAAGTCCTTGGCAACAATTTCATTAAGCCGAAACAAGAAATGAATGAGTGAGAATTAGTTGCAGAATTTTCAAGATTCAGAGTAGAGAATTGCAGGATTAATTGGTGACTACAGGTTGGCTATATACCAGGCTTTCTCATAGTTTGCGAAGCTTCAGTTCATGACACTGTTCAGCATTACTCTTGTCTAGATTGGGATTTGCATGTACTCTTATGACATCTGGGTAGATATGAAATCAAGACACAGAAACCTATCAACTTATTATCTCTTTCAGAGTCTCATTTGAAATCATTTGGAACTCAAAAATCTGAAAAAATATATTGGTCTGTAATTTATGCCCCCATACTAGGACTAATGTTTTCAGAACCGTTTCTGTAAGTGAAGAGTCACTGCGTTTATACTGTTTTGCATACGCAGCATTTGGCCTTTTCTGATGAAATAAGAAATTTGGTGCTATAGAAATTAGGCCTTGAATGTGGATTAACTATGTCTTTGATCAATAGACTCATACCCCCAACCTGTGTTGATCTTTAGATATAAGTAGGATTAATTAGATAGGAGCCAAGTCTGACTTGGGCAGTAAGTTGTGGCGATCTAATTACACCATGCGACAGGACAGAGTAGAAACTAGAATTCCATGTCTTGGCTCTTGTACTGGTTACACATCCTCATGGTAGTCATGTTCCTGCTCATAGACACAAGGGGCCCCAAAGAGATCGATGTGTTGGAGTGCACAACAAAGAAGGACAGCATGATGTGGTTATCCGAAGGCTGATGCTGTGGGGCCAAGACCCTCACACAGGAACTGTGGGCCATTCTGACACTGCATTAATGCAGCATCCAATCAGTTTTCCTAAGCAAGACTTCTATTTCTAGCCCACAGGAATCTGAAGTGTTCTGCCTCCCTTACCCTGCAGGGCTTCCCTCTTTAGGGAGTGAAAAGTAGAACTTCTAGGAAAATGAAAAAAGGCCGAGACCTATGATGGAAAATGAGACTTAAAGAAAAGAAGGTTGGGGGGGGGAGGGGTGGGCAGGAGGAAGCACTTGTATGTGTGTGTGTGTGTGTGTGTGTGTATGTGTGTGTGTGTAGACACTGCTTGTGATGAATTGTATAGCTATGGAAATAAGAATAAGTATAATACATGACAACACAATACAATGCATGAATTTACAACTTTTTAAATGATCTTATTTAATTAAAATTGAAGTTAATCTTTTAATTCTAATTTTTTTTTCTGAAAGCTTTTTCATTTTATAGTTTTAATTCTAGCCTTTCTGAGGGATTTCTTTGTTCATTTTTTACCATAAAGGTAAAGTTGAAAAATGGTATTTAGCCAATTGTGTTTTATCAAACTCGTCTGAAATATTTTTAACAAGCAATTGTACAGATATGCAGAGCAAGAAGCAAACTGAATTTTTTATCCTCAAAATTTTAAAAAAACATCACTTTAAATAGTAAAGAAAATAGCCACCTGGACTAACTGGTGTATTCCTGTAGTGCCAGCTACTTGTAAGGCTGAGACAGGAGGATCACTTGAGCCCAGGAGATTGAGGCTGTGATTAGCCACTACACTCCAGCCTGGGCAACATAACAAGACCTTATCTCTAAAAAAAAATAGAAAAAAGAAAATTAAATCCTTTCCTCTTCATCCTAACTTACTGTGGGTGATGTATTTGCTTCTGGCTGTGGTTACTCCGGCCCCAGGTGAGAGCTGTTCTGGTTTTCATCTTTCAGAGCTACGTTGTAGTCCTTTGATATTTACATGTATAAACAAGGTGCTGACTATTGGTGAAGGAACAATGTTATGTTTTACAAATGAATCTATTTGAAGCACAAAATTTTGTGTGATTTTTTTTAGGACCTCGATGAAAAAGTAAAGATCAAATGAATTTATGCCACTTATAGGCATGCCTTGGAGACATTATGGGTTTGGTTCCAGACCACTGCAATAAAGCAAATATCACAGTAAAATGAGTCACACAATTTTTTGGTTTCCCAGTGCATATAAAAATTATGTTTACACTATACTGTAGTCTATTAAGAGTGCAATAGCATCATGTCTAAAAAGCGATGTACACATCTTAATTAAAATACTTTATTGCTAAAAAAATGCTAATGATCATCTGAGCCTTCAGCGAGTGGGAATCTTTTTGGTGTTGGAAGGTCTTACTTTGATGTTAATGCTGCTGACCGATCAGGGTAGTGGTTGCTGAAGGTTGGGGTATCTGTAACAATTTCTTAACATAAGACGATAGTGAAGTTTGTTGTGTCAATTGACTCTTTCTTTCACAAAAGATTCCTCTGTAACGTTTGATGCAGTATGATAGCATTTTTCCTGCAGAACTTCTTTCAAAATTGGAGTCAACTCTCTAAAGCCATGCCGCTGCTTTATTAACTAAGTTTATGTAATATTCTAAATCCTTTGTTGTCATTTCAACAATATTCACAACATCTTCACCAGGAGTAGAGATTCCATCTCAAGAAATTACGTTCTTTGCTCATCCATAAAAAGGGATTGCTCACCCACTAAAGTTTTATCAAGCGATTGCAGCAATTCAGACACATCTTCAGACTCCACTTCTAATTCTAGTTATCTTGCTGTTTGTACCACATCTGCAGGTACTTCTTCCACGGAAGCCTTGAGCCCATTGAATTTGTTGCTGAAGGTTGGAATCAACTTTTCCAAACCCCTGTTAATGTTGATGTTTTGACCTCCTCTCATGAATCACAAATGTTCTTAATGGCATCTAGAGTGGTGAATCTTTTCCAGAGATTTTTAGTTTTCTTTGCCAGATCCATCAGAAGAATCACTACGTATGGCAATTATAGCCTTACAAAATTTATTTCTTAAATAATAAGATTTGAAGTTGAAATTTCTCCTTGATCCATGGGCGGCAGAGTGGATGTTGTGTCAGCAGCATGAAAACATTAATCTCCTTGTACATCTTCATCAGAGATCTTGAGTGACCAGGTGCATTGTCAATGAACGGTGATATTTTGAAAGGATTTTTTTTTTTCTGAGCAATAGGTCTCAATACTGGGCTTAAAATATTCAGTAATCCATGCCGTAAACAGATGTGCTGTCTTCAGGCTTTGCTGCTCCATTTATAGAGCATGGACAGAGTAGATTTAGCATAATTCTTAAGGGTCCTAGGATTTTCAGAATGATATATGAGCATTGGCTTCAACCTCAAGTCTCCAGCTGCATTAGCTCCCAACAAGAGTCTGTCCTTTAAATCTTTGAAGTCAGGCATTGACTTCTCCCCTCTAGTTATGAGTCCTAGATGGCATCTTCTTCCAATAGAAGGCTGTTTTGTTTATACTGAAAATCTGTTGTTGAGCCACTTGCATCAATGATCTTAGCTAGATCTTCTGGATAACTTGCTGCAGTTTCTATATTAGCACTTACTGCTTCACCTGGCACTTTTATTTTATGGAGAGTGCTTCTTTTCTTAAACCTCATGAACCCACCTCTGCTATCTTCCAACTTTTCTTTTTCAAGCTTCTCATCCCTTTCAGCTTTCATAGAATTGAAGAGAGTTAGAACCTTGCTTTAGATTGGGCTTTGGCTTAAGGGAATGTTGTGGTTGGTTTGATCTTCTATCCAGACACTAAAACTTTCTCCATATCAGCAATAAGTCTGTTTCACTTTCGTATCATTTGTGTGTTCACCGGAGTAGTCGTTTTAATTTTTTCCACAGACCTTTCCTTTGCATTCACAACTTGGCTAACTGGCGCAAGAGACCTAGCTTTCAGCCTATTTCAGCTTTCAACATGCCTTCCTCACTAAGCTTAATCAACCTAGCTTTTGATTTAAAGTAAAAAATGTGCGTGTCACTCTTTCTTTCACTTGAGCACTTAGAGGCCATTCTAGGGTTATTAATGGGCCTAATTTCAATATTTTTGTGTCTCAAGAAATAGGGAAGCTTGCAGAAAGAGAGATAGACAGGGGAATGGCTGGTTGGTGGAGTAGTCAGAACACATACATTTACTGATTAGTTCACTGTCTTACATGGGATTGGTTCATTGCATCCCAAAACAATTACTGTAGTAACATCTAAGATGGCTGATCACAGATCTCCAAAACAGATATAATGATAATTAAAAAGTCTGAAATATTTTGAAAGCTACCAAAATATGACAGAGGGACATAAAATGAGCATGTGTTTTTGGAAAAATGGTGCTGATAGACTTGTTCCATACAGGGTTGCCATAAACTTTCAATTTGTGAAAAACACAATATCCGCAAAGCACAACAAAGTGAAGCACAATAAAATGAGGTGTGCATATGTGCACTGGCAGATTTATAGAATAAAATTAGTAAGGATGCGGTGAAATAATCATCACAGTGCTGACACGTCTATTACAGATCTATGACTAAACTCAGCCTCCTATTACAAACACTTTAAAACAATTACAATTTTCTGCAAAAACATGTAGGACATTGATACAATGTCATGCCTCAAAGGATATGATAAGCTCTGAATTTAAGGCTACTCTTCCTAGGAGATAAGATTAACTATTTTTATTTTAAAAAGCAGGAAACTCAAGAGACTTTGTCATCCTTCTCAGCAAACAGAATAACTGAAGTTCAAATTTGAGGCTCATTTGGTGATAAAATATAAAATCTGTTTAGATCTAACTTAAACAGAACTTTCTTCTCACCTGGCTAATGTTCTTTTATCTTTGCACCTTTAAATGGTCACCAAACTTGATCTTATATTTACAAAAAGGTTAATAACTAGCCTAGTGTTTTGGCATTGTCAAAGTGTTTAAGTTTCTCAAGGTTGTTCGTTAAATATTATGGTGGCTTGGAGTAGATGATTTTACATACAATTTTAACCCACGTTCACTCAAAATATTTACGGTTCATAATTTTTGTTTTTGTTTCTTTTCATCATCTACCTTATAGTAACCTCACAGACTAGGAGTAAGTCTTTAGGTGATATTGGCCTTTTTAGTACAAAATCTGCCATGCTAAGCCTGGCTTATTAGAAGTTTGAAAGTACTCAACAGTGATGAAGAAGTGTTCATCTTCTTTTGCTGCTGTAACAGATTACCACAAATATGGTGGCCTAAAACAATGCAGATTTATTATTTTGTAATTCTGGAAAGCAGAAATTCCAAACAGGTTTCACTTGGCTAAAATCTAGGCGTAGGCGAGGTTGCTGTTCCTTGAGGAGACTAGGTGAGAATCTTTTCTCTTGCCTTTTCCGGCTTCTAGAGGTCTCTCGTTGTCTTGGCTCACGGTCCCTTCACCTTCCAAGCCAGCAGCGTAGCATCTTCACATCTCTGACCAACTCTCCCACCTTCCTCTTTCACTTTTAAGGACCCAGGTGATTACATTGAGCTCAGCTGGAAAATCCAGGATAACCTTTGTATCTCAAGATCCTTAATTTAATCAAGTCTGCAAAGTCCTTTTTGCCAGGTTAGGTAATAGTCACAGGTTCCAGGGATTAGCACAGGGACATTTCTGGGGGGTCATTATACCCACAGGAGTGTTGACAACGTTTTGTTATTTTTTAAATTAAAATAAATATATCTTTAACTGTACAAATAATACATAAATACATTCACTTATATAAGACTACACATAAATCTAATGTCCCTCTTTCACCCTCTCTCACCATTCTTGTCTATTATTGCTCATTCAGTTTATGACTTTTATTATTTTTTATGTACCTGTATGCATTTATATGTAGCTAAGGAATTATAGTTTTGTTTTTCCTTTCTTCCCTTCACAAATGCTTTTATAATTTGATGTGATTACTTAGTTGGTTAAAGATGAGTTCCCTAGTGACAATAACCCTTTCATAATATTTAATCTTCCCATCCTGGAACATGGTTTTTATTTTATTTTTAGTTGACAAGTAAAAATTGTATATATTTATTGTGTACAACATGGTGTCTTGAAATATGTATACATTGTGGAATGGCTCAATTGGCTTAATTAACATATGCTTTACCTCACATACTTAGCATTTTTTTGTGGTGAGAACACTTAAAATCTACTGTCAGCTATTTTCAAAATACAACACATTGTTATTAACTATAGTCAACATGTGGTACAATAGATCTCTGGAACTTGTGCCTCCTATCTAACTGAAATTTTGTATCCTTTGACCAACATCTCCCCAACCCTTGATAACCACCATTCTACTCTCTACTTCTGAGTTCAACTTTTTTACGTTCTACATACCAATGAGATCACGTGGTATTTATCTTTTTGTGCTTGGCTTATTTCATTTAACATAATGTCCTTGGAACATGGTTTATTATTCCACTTTTTTCAGGTTTTATTTTAAGGACCTTAATAAAATTTAATAGTTTTTTTTTTGAGGTCTTTATAGGTTTGCTATCGATTTTTTGATCGTTGATATGGTAAATGTAATTATTTTTGTCTATTGTATTTTCTAATGGATTATTACTGAATTACAGAAAAGCTGTTTTTTTGTATGTTTCTGTATCTAGCCATCTTGATGAACTCTGTAGGTTCTAAATTCTATCAATTATTTTTGTAGGTGTTCTATAGAGCTGATAAATTTATTTGAAAATGACGAGAATTTTACCATTAATCATCCTTTACCAGAACTATGTTCTTTAATCAATGCTTCTAAGACTACAAATTTACCTCTGAGTGTCATATTAGCTGTATCTCACAGGTTTTGATATGTAGTACTTGATTATTGTTCAATTCTAAATATTACAATATACTTTTAACTGTGGTAAGAACAAATAACATGAGATCTAGCCTCTTAACAAATTTTAAAGTGTACGGTATGGTTTTGTTAACAATAAATACAATGTTGCGCAGAAAATCTCTAAAATGTATTCATTTTGCATAATGAAAACTTTATACCTGTTGAAAAGCAGCTCCCTATTTTTTCTTCCCCCAATCCAGGCCCTACAAACCACCATTCTACTCTCTGCCTCTATGAATTTGATTATTTTAGATAACTCATAAGTGGAATCACGCAGCGTATGTACTTCTGTGACTAGCTTATTTCACTTAGCATGTGTTCTCAAGGTTCATCCATGTTGTCTCATATGTAAGGATTTATTTCTTTTTAATGGCTGAATAATATTCTATTGTGTGTATATATCACATTTTCTTTATCCATTCATCTGTTGACAGATATTTATGTTGTTTCCACAGCTTGGCTATTGTGAATAATGTTGCAATGAACATGAAAATGCACATATCTCTTCAAGATCCTGATTTCAATTCTTTTGGATGAATACAGAGAAGTGGGATTGCTGGATCATATGATAATTCCATTTTAAATATTATAAGGATATTGCTGTTTTCCATAGCAACTGCACCATTTTACATTCCTACCAACAATGCGCAAGAGTTCCAATTTCTCTACATCTTCACCAACACTTGTTATTTTATTTTTTGGATATTAGACATCTTAACAGGAATGAGATCACATCTCATTGTGATTTAGACTTGCACTTCCCTGATAATTAGTGATGTTGAGCATCCTTTATACACCTGTTGGCCATTTGTATGTCTTCTTTGGAGAAATAGCTGTTCAAGTCATTTGCTCATTTTTTAGTTGGATTATTGCTATTTAGCTATTTGGGTTCCTTACATATTTTTGATATTAACCCTTTATCAGATGTATGATTTACCAATATTTTCTCCAATTCTGTAGGTCACCTTTTTACTTTGTTGATTTGTTTCTTTTAAAGAGAAGAAGGTTTTTAGTTTGATATAGTCACCCTTATCTACTTTTGCTTTTGTTTCAGTCTACTTTTGAGTGAGATAGAGCTCTCTCTCTCTCTTTCTTTCTCTCTCTCTCTCTGTTAATTATTCCTTCCTACACCCATTAGATTTATGTTTGCTTTCTCCTGGCCCTTTGGGGTTCACAGTTTAGAAACAGGTGGTGTTTCAGGATCCTTTTCTGTGATGACATTGAAACTATCAAAGATGTCACTTCCTCAGCAATTCCTGTTTCTTGAACTAGGTCTTTGTCCTCCCACTGCCATGCCGTAGTTGTAGCTCCAGACAGGGCACGTCAGTCTCTTTGCCCCTTCAGGGGAGCCCCATGATAACCCCTGATTTCAAGGAGTGAACTGAGTTTTAGTCACATGGAAAACTTTTAGTTCCTGGGACCTCATAGAAGCTGAACTCCTAGCCGTCTCTGTTTGATTTTGGATTTGGACACCAGCAAGCCTGCAATGTCAGCCCTGCTAAATGCTATGTTTCTGATCCATGGAGTTGTTAATCTTGTTTTTAAATATAGCTGGGTTTGCTTATTTTTTCTCTTTATGTATTAGTATATTTGTCATTGTAGCAGAGAGGTTACATAAAGGTGAAATCTTTTCCCTCTGCTTCTCTTGGTCAGAGACTGCTCTTCCTGAATATCTTGATGGCTTTCTTGCTCATTATGTCATCATAATGAGAGGTCCTTATTTTGTTTTCTTTTGTTTTTCTCCAGAGGAAGCATATCCCTTATTGTGCAAGGTTTATTCTCTGACTCTCTGCCATCCCTTCTAAACCCAGCTCTTTCTGCTGCTCTGAGATTTGCACCATCAGTTACCCCTGGATCTTTGAACTCTCTTGTTCTGATGCTTTCCATTCTGAGTGGAAACATGCCAAAGGCCTCCTTTTGATAAGAAAAAACATACGAAAAGTCCTTTCCTTAAACTTGCTACTCTCTTGTAAGATAATGGCTCCTTATTTCTCTAGTGTTAAACTTTTTGAAAAATATTACCTAGCAGCTAAGTCTAAGGTTTTCCTCCCATCTCATTACGCTACTTGCAATCTGGCATCTGTTGTCATTGCTATAAGTAAACGTCCCTCTTGAAAGTCATTAATAAATTTTTATAGAACAAATACAATGGCAATTTTTAGTTTTCATCTTCCTTAACCACTCTGTAATATAACAAGGTATTGGCCACCCTTCTTTTCTCAAACTCATCCTTATTTTTATATATCTTCCAAGTTTCTTTGCTTAACCCTTAATCATTCTTTATCTATACTTTTCCCCTTAGCATCTTCATCTGCTACCATTTTCACCTTTTTAAGAGATGATCTAAAATTTTCTTTCTAAGCAACTATTTCATAATTTTCCAAAGGTGGCAAGTTGTCTTAGAAAGAGTTTCAGGTGCAGACGGATCCTACCTCCGCCATTGGGTAATGTTATCACTATAAAATGTGGCTAATAATAAGTTGGTGGGTTGTTGTCACAATTAAATGAGGTAACATGCGAAGTGTTCAGCAGGATGTGGGCACTGAATTGGAACTTACAACATTGGTTACTTTTTCTC
>NW_012155062.1:908756-981071 GCF_000956105.1 Propithecus coquereli | reverse complement strand
TTTCAGAGTTAATATTTTCCAATGCCTCACTCAATAGTTAGCAAATGTGTATGTGTGTGTGTGTGTGTGTGTGTGTGTGTGTGTGTGTGTGTTTTGTTTTTAAGCAGTGGGCCCACTTTTTCCAAGCTAAATATTATAGAGGACACCCTCACCCTCAATATAAAAAGGAATAAAAAGTAAATTTGAACTGGTTAAACGAGGAGACGAATCCTAATCCAATCCTGACCAATCTTACCCTCATGTTCTTGGTAACTCCCAGGAGTAGCACATCCTTTGAGCCCTGGCATAGCCATTGTCCCCCTTAATTCCCCAGAAGTGTCTCAAACTTCTCATTCCCTGTACTGTTACTTCTCTTACTGCTTTTGCTTTGAAAGAATTATTGCCACCTGCTGAAATCATATCCATCCTTTGAGACCCACCTTAGCTGCCACCTCATTGATAAGAATCAGGTGAGATCTCCACCCCTGCCTCCAGCTGCCTGTTACTAACTAACCCAAGGACACTTTACATTCTGCCTTGTACATAGTCCGCCATTTATATAGTCATTGATTTTTACCTCTTGCCTCCTATACTAGATTGTAGTTTACCTTAGGACAAGAAGTTTTACATTTTAAAACTCACTTGGCTCTTTCCGTTATACAAAGGGTTTCCAGGAGAGGATGCCCAGTAAAATATTTTGTATGATGAGCATTGTGTGTATATTGCTTATAGCTTTGAAATTCCTTGAAACCAGAGAAAATTATGATAATCATACCTCTAATAATTATTTTAATTTCGTACTTATTATATATGTATATATATACATTATATATGTACATTATATATGTATATATAATATAAAATTGTGGAAGATATGTGGAAATATACATATATGTATACACGTACACACACACACTTTGTGTGTGTGTGTGTGTGTGTAACCTCCATAGGTTAATCAGTGGCTCCTTTTTTATTCAAGGAGCCAACTGGGCCATATGTCCAAGGGCCTGTTGATGGTCCTTCTGTTTCGGTGAGTCAGCAATGCTGCATTCTATGTTCAGAGGGCATATCTGCAGCCCTAATTTTCAAGGATGTTGATGTTCCATAAAGAACTTCCAGAAAATTCATGGCATTCTGATTCTCTGTGGTCACAGAGGTTTCTTCAGAGCAGAAACTTAAAGCCTTATTAACTACTAGGTGAAAAATCACTTTGGCAGTACATTTGATTGCATCTCTACCTTAGGAATTAAGTTTTGCTTCTTTAAAAAAAAATACAATCAATGTTGAGTTGCATTTAATGCACAACCCATAGTTATTTTAGCATAGTGTAATAAAAATAACTTGGCTTGCCACCAAAAATATCATTTTTGAGGAACCCAAGGTACTCATCTTTGATTCTCTCATTTTTTTCCTCCCAATATATAAATGAAAATAAGCTCAAAGTGGCTGCCTGAATCCCTGAAGTCTCTCAGAAAAAAATGGAATCTTCTCTTCCCAGCCCACAGTGTAGTGAAATAAATTAGTATAATGATTTATGTTTACTGTTTTAGTCAATTCTGATAGAGATTATAGAGACAAAATGACAAACTGCCTTCGCGGTAAACTTAAATCATGTCAGCCAATCTTTAGTTTTTCCTTACCCTAATTGCCCCTCCTGTTCATTTATCTTCCCAGGCAATCTTTGGAAGAAATACTAGTTCAATCAGTGCGTGTGCAAACCACCCGAGATAAAAAAGTTTAGTCTAATTTGTCTCACTAAATTGTAATGCCTCCAGTAAACAAATCTTGGTTTGAAAGGAGACTAAAGAAATTGGAATAATTATTTGTATAAAATATTCTCTTTTTGCATTGCTAAAGATGCCATTTATATATAGGTTTCTCCTCTCTCCACTCTTACCCCTATATTTCTTTTCCTTATTATTTTCAAAGATGTGCCCTATTTCCAAATTAGAACCCAGAATTGCATGCAATATTTTTATTCACACAGTTCAGGACCTGTTCACTATAAAAGCAAAAGATAAAGACTTTTTAAAGGAAAAAGCCCAGCAGTGTTGTACCGTGAAAATGGGTATGTTCAGAACTGGCTTCTATAGGGATAATAAGTGATAATTTAAAATGGAGGTAAAGCCTCTAGTCACGGGAAGAAGACTTTGATGACCGTAAGCTTTTAGGTGGTGAAAACAGTGTTAAGAGTGTGTTCTTTATTTCATCCTCAAAACTTTATAATGGGTTTAGCATGTGCCGAAAACTGTGCCAATTTCTGGCTATGTCACTTTTCATTTAGGAGGGAGTAGGGATCCAGGAAAATTGGCTTTTATTAAGTTTCTTTGTGTTTTTATTGAGGAATACAGAATATCATTTCCATGTTAGAAAACATATTAAGCCAGAGTGATTATGATTAAAGTCCTTTAATCATTTATTTCCTCCAAACCCAGAACAAGCTTGACTTCTCTATGACTTCTCTCTGCAGCTGTCAGAGAGAAGATTCTGAATCCGAGCTGCTAAGTGATGCCAGAGACAAGCTGGGTGGCCTTGTCAACAACAGTGGGGTGGAAATTAGTAGATTCAGCAGCCTCTATCACTCTTGCTTGCACCAGGAGAAAGTCTGTAAGGCCCTTGGTGGTCTGTGGAAGTCATAGCACTCACTCGCTGCCCACCGCGGAAGTGTCGGATGTGATTTCCTAGGAGTTTCAGGTAAGGGCCCCTTGTCAGGCCAAGCTAGCAGCATTCCTCAAATGCACAAGGTGGATTTTCATGCTTGTCATAAAGTGTTAGAACTACGGGATCTTAGAAACCATCTCTAAAATGCAAGACTTGGATCTAAGGAAGACACTGTGGTCTAGAAAGGATACGGACTTTCTTAAGGTCATATGGGAAATAAGCTGGGGCAGGGACTTGAGTTCTACAAAACCAGGAGGACTGACTCGAGACTCTGTAGACCCATCCTTAGGGCGGAATAAAACATGATGCAAAGCTGGGAAATGCATGTAAAGAAAGAGAAGGCTTGGAATGTTACAGCAAACTTAACTCTTTCCTGGTTAGAAGAGTCACTTCTACATCCTAATATGCTTGCTTTGAGTCTTCCCTTTTAGAGGAATGATAGAGCAATTAATTAATCCCTGTGTACAAATCACTGTGCTAGGAGGTTTGGGAAAAACGGGACCATGGCATGCCTTCTAGAAGCTTACCGTCTCATGGATGAGATGGATTAGACCCAGTGCAAAGTCAAATAAAACAAGGGCATAACGACAAGGGGGCTATTTATACTTAAAGATGTATTTGTAAGATAAATTATTTGGACATAAAATTTATCTTCATTAGTGAATCTTAATTGTGCAGGCAAAAAAAATGAATTGATTATATATTGAGAAGTATCACTTTCAAGCTGAGGTGATGCAATTCAAGTGACACAGTGAGTTGAGTTACACAAGTATTTGCCTTTATTTTTCTAACTCAAAAGGAAAAAGAATATATACAGACAAGAAACAAATATGCCCATTACTTTCCTATATTTTATAATATAAGTGACCGATATAATATATATTTGCAATAGTTTTATTATATTTCTCCTTTGTGGGACTTTGTTGCAGGAAGATATCCCTGCCAGGGCAATATTTGTGGGGGGTGGGGATCTGACATTGATCAAATACTACTATGTTCCAGGCATTGTCTTGGGTACTTATATTCTATCTCAAGTACCCATCACTGTAGTCTTATAAAGAATTGTTACTGCCCCCATTTTATAGATGAGAAAATTGGACTTTAGAGAGGTTAAGTAATGTGCCCAAGATCCTATAGTTAGTAAGTAGCAGAGCCAGAATTTTAACTAGATCCGAAGACACCAGTATCCATACTCTCCTCCATCCCATTGCTAGAGCAGAATGCCACAGAGGACAGAGAAGGAAATGATTAGTTTCAAAGAGAAGGGACAACATTTCACAAAAGAGGGAACAGCTTAAGTCAGCAGACAGAAGAAAGAAGGAGGGAAGGAGGCCCAGACCGAACTATGGCCACGCTCTTCTCTCCATCATTCTCTGCCAAGGCCCCTGTGCTAGAGAGGTGTTTGCCACCTGAGAGTAACGGTGAATGAGAGTGGATTTGAACCCTTTCTTTCTGCAAGCTGGAGCCAGAGGAGGGGAGCCTGAGGGATAGGTTTGAGTTAGAATCCACATTTGTGTGCAAGCTGAGGACTTTGGCAGTGAGGCCAGAGGAAATGACCCTCCTGTGCGTTGGGCCTGGGCTACAGGCAGAGAGGGAAGAGGGAGCCTGGGTCTTCACTTACGCAAATTACACTGCGATGCCCATGTTAGATGATGATTTTTGCTTGTTTGCTATTTCGGTAACAAAGTGTTTCTGTTAAAGGAAAACAATGTCAATATTTAATAGGGAATGTTATCTTTTATTAAAAACTCTATCAACAACAACAAAATGAACAAAATAACCAAAAAAAACCCTCACTTGATAACAAGAAAAGGATCTTAGAGCAAAGTATTTGGTCTCAGGTAATAGTCACAAAATGTTTTGTGAACTCTCTCTGTTTAGATAGGAATTTTTTTTTTGTAATTAAGAAATTAAAGATAAGAGAGTCATCACTTCTGTATGAAGGAGGACATAACTCATGCCAAACCCCTGAATTCTTATCACTTTCCCATTATACTCATTTATCATGGCCATCTATCTGCTTATCAGGCCTGTGCCAGGTAAAACATCAAAAAGCACAAGCAACCTTGAGCCCTTGAAGAAACTGTGAATTTGGGCATGACCCTTCAAAAAGCATCATCATCAAACAGAAGCTGTGTGAACTCTCACACGGCAGGAGGTTATAATGCCAAAGATTAAAGACTTCATGTTACAGGGAAAACAGAAAAAACTGCATAAAAAAGATAAATATCCTTTATTTTTTTTCTGAACTCATTTCATGATTGTTTTCTCTGTAACCCTTTATACAGAACTGCTTGGCAGCAGTTTTATGAAGAAAAAAAAGCTTAAGGGAAAATATGTTGTCAATTTTGTGTTATTTTATCCAGGATCTCAAAGCCTGCCTAGCTGCAGTGCTAAACTGCGAAAACACTGGAAAGAGAGGGGGCTGGGGAATTGGTCAGCGGGAAAGGTGTGGACATAGGATTCTACATGGCTTGATTGGATACATCATAATACTGATATTTCAAAGCCTCAAGCCAGTCCCAGCGTCAGTGCATTTCACAGAAGCCCATAGATTACTGGCTGTTATTCTCAGCTTTCGTTGCAGGGAGTGCTTATCTAAGGTTATCTGTGTACAACCCAGATGGACACTGAGTAGAGAGTAATTCAGCTGCCACATCTGAGCTCTTGCTACCAAGAAAATGTTCTGCAACATTATACAGGAAATGCAATGGTATTCATAGATCTATCCTTAGCTTCTGATCTCAGCAGAGGTTATCCCCCTCAGCAGAGTTATAAAATCTTCTCTCTTCACCCTGGCCAGTGGAGCAACTCTCATCTTACAGTGAGAAGTGGTGGGCACAGCCTTGCAGATGGGCGGGCCAGAGATTGGCAGCCGCACGGCTCAGCCACATGTGCAGCGCACATTGGAAGGAATCCTAGCCTCTGTGCACAGCCTCTGGAGGAACCGAGATATGTCTTGACGAGGTGCACAAGCAGGGTGAAGAGTAAGAAGCAGAAGGCTGGGAGACCCAACAGTGGAGGACACATAGCAGGGTCCAGAGGGAACAGGACTAACCAAGAACTATGCACTTAGACACATCAGGTAGAGGTTAATCTGCAGGTTCTTTAGTGAGAGCGAAGGGAATCTAATAGCAGAACTTCTGTGTCTTTTTTAGAGAATGGGCCCACTCCTGAGAACTGTGAAGCTTGGGTTTGTCAGATGTCCTCAGGGAGACTAGGAACCTTTGGAAACTGCTTTAGAATGTTTTGTTGTTGTTGTATAAAGGTGTATTTTCTTCTAGGCAAAGGATTCTCAAATGTGTCCAGACCCCAAAAAAGGTTGACTACTGTTTTAATACTTAATGTATGTATGAATGAGTACATTGCTCTTGGACAGGACAGGTTAGTCTTAACTCTGTAAGTCATTCTCGGCATGTATTTTATTATCTTAATTTCCATACAGTCTCCTATGTTTTGCTATGTTGCCATATGAAATAGGGCAGGTTCTGCCTTGTGATGGGCACTGACAGTTTGATCCTGAGTGTGGATAAAGCCACGTGAGCAGTCCCTTTACTGAACTGATCGAATGAGGTGTGGTCCCTTCTGGAAATGTAAGAAATTATAGCTAAAGGTTGCAAACTCAGATGCTTAGAGGGGCCAGGCGGCTTAGAGGAGTGAGTGAACAGGTCAATGCATAAAATGACAAAGGACAATGAAAACTCAGCTTCGCCTTTTTTTCTTTTTCTTTTTTACAAGAAGATTCAGAAGAGATCACCTTCTCTTTTGGGGAGACCACAAGGAACAGTGGAGCACACGACAGGGAACAGCCATAACTCAGCTCTAGCTGGCAGTGGCCACGATAGAATACATGTTCAGTGTTGCAAGATCTTCCAGATTTTCTAGAAGACCTAGAGATCTGAATTTTTACACAAAATTTCTATTATGTTAGAATATCCAGAAAAAGTACTATAAGATGTATGGATCTTTATCTACTGGATTCGTGACGGAGCCATAAATCTTAGTTTGCGATGACATGGATTAAACTCTTTTAAAAGTTTTCTAAAATTTACATTTTATAAAATTTTTTTAACTTAAAATGATAATATGTAAGAATAGGTAGGCAGTTAGAAACTCATTGCTCTTTGAAGATGTAGCTGATCATATCATCCACATAGTACCACTAGGAAGGAGCAGCCCTTCAGATGTCTGAGGAGATGCGAACTTGATCCATATTGTTTGCAGTGGACAGATATAACCTGTGATATTACTAAACCTGAAGAGTAGCTGATATTTTTAGAAAGGAAATCTTACTGTACATGACTAGAGAAAGGAGGCAGCAAGGAAGGGACGAAAAGGGAAAGGAAACTGTATAGAGCTCAAGCTGCAGGTCTGCTCCTTCCCTGAGACAGGGAGGGTGGAGGATGAGAAGCCAGAGCAGTGGCAGACAGACAGAGGGCTAGTGACTTGGGGAGCAGAAAGCACAGGGTGCTCATATTGACAGTGGAGACATATTAAACATAAGACCTCTATTAAACACAAGAGGCGAGTTTCTAGTTCGCCCTGCGACACATACCAAGCCTAGAGACTCAGATATACCAAATCCAACTCAGCCACACCCAGGGGACACTTTCTGTCTCAAGCCCAGTAGCCAATGAGCAGGAGAGCCCCAAGGAATTGTGGGAAGTTTGCATTGAGTTCTTACGGAAATTCAATGCTTTCAAAAGGGACAGTTTCACAGTTGCCTAACTTGTACTCCCTTTGCCTTAGTTCCAAGCAGAAGAGTCAATGTGTGCTTAGTGTGTTCTGAAAAGCTTATCTTTATGGCAAGAATGATGGCATTATTTTATATTCATTAGGCCTCTATTCTTAAGGCTGATGGTGCTATGGTGATGTCTGTCATGAGGGCCGTGTCTAACAAAAGGACATTCAGTAAGGCTACTGCAGACCACTGTGAAATAACTGTTAAAAGCTCATCTTTTAACGTAAATTTATCAGCTTTTAAATAGCTTTTAAGATAAATTTATCTGTAAATAAAAGGTTAATCTTTAGTGATAGCTAAAAATGTAATATAACTTAGGTATGGAGTCATGAATTATGTAGTATAAGACATTTAATATGCAAAAAAGAAGTTCCTCTTTCTTAAACTTTTTTCAGAGATACAAAATTGTTCCTTAATTAAGAGTCAAATTTTTAAACCACTGCTAATTAAGCCAATGTTGTTATTGAGAAAGATTGCAAATCCCGATGCATCGATTCACACAAAGTAATAGCCATTATTACACTGAATTCAAACCTTCTGGGAAAGCTGAACACAAACCCTGAACTTAAATAAGATTCAGAGTTGTTCTAAAAATGGTGTAAGTCAATATTTAATCAATCAGAACAAATCTGTTTTTGTATAAAAATTTAAACACACAAAATGAACACCTTGAGACACTTTTGGAATATATAAAGAATTTCCAAATAAACACAGTCTTCGCTTGTGAGTAAAGTCCTCCGTTGTTGTGGGCTGCGGAATAGCAGCGCAGTGTAGACAAAGCATGATAGGGCCATAGCTCACAGTAATAGCATTTGCAATAAACAATGACAGAACAAAGCAGACATCTATAAGAATCCCATGAGGAATTCACGTTATCCATAATTTTTCTTTATATTTGAGAAACTATGGCAGGAAAGGCCGTTACATTCAATGGCACCAATTAATTTCTGCAACTTTTAATGACATCTTTCTGAGTAAAAACCTCACATAATGCCCTAAGCACATGATGGATAGCGGTTTATGTTTGATTTGTACTGGATTCCTGATTTTTTTTTTTAGTATTTTTAAAAAGTCCCTCTGCAGCCAATCAAGCAATCAACGTGAAATACTCAGATTCTCTCTTGAAAAGTACAAGAAAACAGAAAAGACAATGTGGCTTCCTTCCCTGGCCGATAGACGATTGGTGATGTTATTTAAGTAGTTTTCCAGATGATGGATCACAGAGATTTTTATTTCAAGAGAAAATGACAGTCAAAGAAAATCACTTAATTCTTGTTCTATTCAGGATATCAGTGTATAACACTACCCTTAAATACGGGTTTGTAATAAACAATTTCCCTTTGACTTTCCTTGACTTCAGTAAAAAGTATTTCTCCATATCCTAAAAATGTCCCGAGTTTATATCATCAATGAGAGGATTTAAACTGAACGAATAGGACCACACAAGAACTCACATATGTTTTTAGTGGGCATGATCATGGGAAATGAATCCTTGATTAGCATGGGATTTGGTTGGAGCTTCTCTTTTCTTTAACCATAACAGCTCCAGTCAAAATTTGGTTGAGTAGTTTACAAAGTAAGTCTGCAAGCTAAAATAGTAAATGTATTCAGTAGTATGCTGGTAAGCACAAGATTCTGACCCTCGAGATATTTACTGTTTAGAAGGGTCTCCTAAATGGAAAACGGAACAGCTTAGAAAAAAGCTGTGTACCATTTGTGCAAGTGACACCTGCAAAGCAAAAATGGCCCAGTGGAGACCAAACACCGCCCAGAACCATTTATCAATGAAGACCATGAGGAGAATATGGTGTCTAGGAGGGACAAAATGTTCATTTGTGTGGTAAATATTTATTGAGTACCTATTATAGTCCAGATATTGTGCTAAATTCTTGTCCTTACGGAATTACGGAGTACAATGGGACAAGTTTAGAAAAGCTAAATGGCTTGCCCAAGGACACAGTAGGTAGCAGAGTTAGGATTATCCAATTCACTCCAAAATCCTAGTTTATAAATAATATGTTTTGGTCCATCATGAAAATAATACAAACAAAAGGGCTTTGGATTTTATGAGTTAGTGAATTGAAATGAAAATTAGTGAAAAATTCTCTTATTAATTGTTGGTATAGATATTTCTGGACTATTTCAACCATAGATTTTAATCACATCTGAAGTTCATAGTTCTTGTCAAAGAAGTTCTATTTCACTGGTAGCAGCGTCATCTTCAGTTAAAGAAGAATCAATGCCTAGATACTTAAGAAATAAAATACACCCCTGCCTTTAAATCCTCATAACTTTCCTAGAATTATCCAGGGTTCCTGATATATTCACCAAGAATTCCAGATTACCAAGAAATCACTCAAAGCCCACAACCTCTGCTAACAAACAAGGTTTTGGATGACAGAGAGCTACGTTAGGGATGATAAAATTCAGGTTTTTCCATGACTGTCAATATTGTCACAAAATTGTTGTGTGGTTTTATATGACAGCAAGTCATGGGCTACATTCTAATATGTGCATTTTATATGATCCCTTAGTCCACAGAAAACTACATGAAATGGAATAATTTTTTTCAATGGACTCATCCACTTTCCTACATTGCTTTTATTACAAGATTGCTACCTAATTCTTTACTTCTAAAATGTTACCACAGTAGTAGATAGCTACTGAAGATCATTGCATATTGAAGGAGATCCCAAAACTGAAAGTGACCACAAGATAATAACTCTAATCTCCTCATTTTACAATCCATAAATTGAAGTGTTGAAAGGCAAATGACCTGCCCGAGACCACTGAGAAAGTCTGTGGTCAGCCAGGGAGCACCTAGTGGCCAGACAGCTGGTAACATACGGTGATGTTCCCTGATCGCTCGTCTGTGACATTGAAATTAGGTAAACAAGAAATGGTGTTGTGCTGTCTTCCTTAAAATATTCCGTGAGCACAGTTAGAAACTGCAATATTCTTTCTCCTCTTAAGGAGATGCAAACTAAATCTTGCCCAGAAAGATCAAGATCAAACTTAAAATTATTCTTCCAAGCATTATTCTGGACAGTCAATTGTTGGTTATTGTCGTCCCTTTAGCAGAGACTGAGAGTCTTATTAATTGCCATCTACCTTTTTTTTTCTGTAAGATACAATGTACACATTGTACTTGAAAAGTTTAGCTCCTTATTCAACTAAAGCAAGCATAAGAAATGCAGAGGGGAGCGTTGAGAAGACCAAAAGCGAAAGGAAAGAGGTGAAATGAGGAAAGGAGAACAGGAAAGAGTGAAATGTTTAACTGAAAGTACTGAGAAACCACACTACACCCATTTTTGGATAATGAATATTATCAAAAAAACAGAAAATAACAAGTGTTGGCAAGGATGTGGAGAAATCGGAATGCTTGTGCACTGTTGGTGGGGACATAAAATAGTGTAGCCACTGTAGAAAATGGTATGGCGAGTTTTCAAAAAAGTAAATGTAGAATTAGCCTGTGATCCGGCAATTCTACTTTTGGGTATATACCCTCCAAAAATGAAATTAGGTATTTGAACAGATATTTATGCACCCTACAGCAACATTATTCACAATAGCTGAAAGGTGGAGGAAACACAAGTATTCATTGGCAGAAGAACAGATAAATGAAATGTTAGTATATACATACAATAGAATATTTTTAAGGTGTAAAAAGGAAGACAATGCTGACACTAGCTACATTATGAATAAACCTAAAGACATTATGCTAAGTGAAATAAGCTAGTCACAAAAAATACTTACTATGTTATATGAGGTACTTAGTCAAATCCATAGACGGAGAGTATAACAGAATTGTGGTTGCTGAGGACTGGGTAGAGGGGGAAATAGAAAGTGACAGCGTTTCAATTGATAGGCAGCGTTTCAGCTGGAAAAGATGAAAAATTTCTGGAGATGGATGGTGGTGATGGTCGCACAACAATGTGAACATACTTAATACCACAGAACTGTACACCGAAAAATGCTTGAAATGGTGTATTTTATGTTAAGTATCTTCTATGACAATTTAACAAAAAGAGTACTGGGGGAAATGTATGAAATGCAAAAATGTAAATGGCCTTTATACTTGAGTATCTACTAAAAAACAATTCACTTAAGTGATATTCATTATTTTCAGCAAAGGTATTATTTTCATTTCAAAACAAGCAATTGTTTCTCAGAGACAAGGGACTTGGGGGTGATCCGCTTTCTGTCTCCCCTGGCAGCACTCAGTAGAGGGTACGCTCGTGTGCTCTTTCTAGCTTAGAAAACGTATCAAGAATTTCAGAGTTATACACTATGGAGCCAAGAAATTTTTTCCTCGAGCAGTACAATATCTGCTTTGATTATTTGTATTTGAAAATGAATAGCCAAGTCTTTATTTTTGCAATATTCTTTCTGATCGATCCAAAGGCAGCAGGAATGAAATATTTGTCCTTTCTACTCCTTTACAGTTAGTTTTTCTTTAATTACAGGAAACTCTCATTATAAATATGCTCTGTGTTATCAGGCAGCATCAGCTATTGGATACTTAGCCTGGCTGCCAAGTTTATTTTAGTCTTTACAGCTTCTACCTTGCAAGGGCATTCCAATTTCTCTGATAGCCTTTTAGAGATTGGTTAATGGCCAAGCTGCAAAGGATCATTATTTATTAAATGATAGAATATCTCCCATGAGCATAGATGATATGAAGCAACTAATTTAAGATACGTAAAGTAGTACTCTCTTTTATTGGCAAAATATATAGTATCTTGAGATGAATGTTTGCTTAGTCATCACTGTGAGACTATCATATAATACAATTATTAGTCTTAGAGATTTTAGGAAGCTGCTATGGTGTGCTAGGTCATATATTATGCTGCTATGATACACAGGGCCAACAGATAAGACCCTTGCCCCAGAGGATCTTACTATTTATTAGAACTACTATATGGATAAATCTTGATTAACCTTTTTGCAGAATTTTGTGATTGGAACAGTTCAGGAGCAATTCTGCCCCTAATACTGCCTGAAAATGTCCTTTTTATGTATCTCTGTCTCTTGCGGTGTGAGAATTGAAGCCATCCCCCCCACACCCCCCAGCTTACTGTTTATATTAACATGATGTTACTATTCCACTGTCTTCAATAGCATAACTTTACTATTTCAAGAGACTCTTGTCCAGGTCAATAACTTGATTGCTTGTTACAGGAATTTCCTGAAAGATCCGTCAACTCTTCAATAGCAAGCATCAATAGGCAATTCACATTTAAGACTTTTTGAGCCCTTACCTCAAAATTCTTGCCATTTCTACAAGTCCTAAACTCTTAAATCCTGATCCTTACACAGTCCTACTCAAGTCTCCACTTCTAAAGACCAACCTTAAACGTAGACTTCAAAATTCCGATAAACCAAGCCTTGCCCTTCTTTCAAGTCTCTGGGATTCACAATAGCCAAAAGGTGAAAACAAACAAACGCCAAAACCCAAATGTCCATCAACAGAAGAATGTCTAAACAAAATGTGGTATATCCATATAATGAAATATTATACTATTCAGCCATAAAAAAGGAATGAAGTACTAATACATACAATGACATGGATGAACCTCGAAAACATTACACTAAGTGGAAGAATCCAGACGTAAAGTATCACTCATTGTAGGGTTCCATTTATATGAAATGTCCAGAATAGGTAAATCTATAGACATGGAAGCAGATTAGTGGTTGCCAGGGGTTTGGGTGGTATTGGTAGGAAAATGGGTAGTGACTCCTTAATAGTTATGGGATTTCCTTTGGGGATGATGAAATGCTTTGGAACTAGAACAGAGGAGATGTTTGCACAACATTGTGAATGAACTAAATGCTACTGAATTTCATACTTTAAAATGGTTTGCTTTATGTTATGTGAATTTCACATTAACTTAGAAAAATTTTTTAGAAGTCTGTGGAGTAGATGTTCTCTTTTGCATTGGTAAGCAATAAACTCAGTTTTGTCTTATTTACAGGTTGCCCTAGTTGATATTTGGGTAGCTAGCATTCAACAGCTATACTTTAAAACAGAGACCACAGTCCTATTTAAGTTTTGAAAATAGATCACAATCCCCTAGGGTGTGACTCTTGATGGCTTCCAAAGCTAGACTTCAGTTTCCTGTTTTCTCCCCCTGTGAGTAAATGGTAGCCTTTTCCTCACCATGTTTTATCCTTGTATATATTCCTGTACTTCAGTCATCTTTAAGTTGCTGTTGGTTTGAGGCACTCTTATTTACAAATCCTAATCCCTGTTTGGCCAGCTCTTCATTTCTATCTCACAGTCAGCTTTTGACTATGATTGGCCCTTAAAAATGGATTAGTTATAAATAATCAGTTTTTGGTTTGATTTGCTTGTTTGTAACATTTTTATTAAAATTAAGTTCCTATGTTGAAAGTACAGAGCCCCTCTCAAGTCACCTTGAACAGGGAGCTCTACTGTGAGGACCCTGTATTTAGGTGAACCGGAACCAGGCTGGAGTGGTCTTGTGGCATCTGGGCTGGTCTCTCTCTGTTTTCCCAAGTGCAGGTATGAACAGTGTGAGCATGTAAAAAAATAACTCCTTGCTCCTGTCTCATTTGTGCAATGTTTTGTTTCCACTCAGATGTCTTGTCCTGACTGACTCTTCTTCCAATTTTTTCATGATGTCTTCTCAATTTGATCAAAGCATAACACAGTCAGACACAAGTTATTGGAACACGTGTAGTGTGAAGATGCTTCGTGCTTTGCCATTCTATCTTCCATTCCTTCCCACACTGCAAAATATGCTCAGATCTAAACACGTTCTAAGTTGTGAGTAATTCGTGTAAGTATGTGTCTGCTTTGTTCAAAGACAACTGTTTCATCCTAAAGCTCAATTCAGTAGATTTATCTTTAACAATTACGGAGCTTTGATCACCCTAGAATAGGTGGTGTCATGTGGTCTGTAGCTGTCCTTTTCCAATGCACTTTCCTTATCAGGATACATGTCTGTTGATTTGTGGGAAGCTGGCTGTTTTTTGTTCCTGACAAACTCCAGTGATTAAAATGTAGTGGCTTGCTCTTGTTCCCCTGATAAAGGTGACAGCTGCAGAGTTTCCAGTGGTGGTGGATATCGTCCATGCAGATTGCTTTTTAATGAAAGCAATATATTATCTTACCTAGAGACCCTGAAGCCTTACCTTGTTAATGTATTCTAGCTTGGCACCACATTTATCTATAAATTAGTTGTATTAAACACACTCCTTACTATTTATCCAGCCTTTAAAGAGTTTTTCTAGTGAGAGGATTTTTGTGCTCTTTCTTCACCTTAAATATTATTATACTCAATGACAACCCCACCAATATTTTAAAGTGTGGTTTTGTATAAAACATTACTAGGCTGAAAGAATACTACAACAACTACCTCTCTACTCAATAACTTGATAATCCTTTGCCATGTTTAGCCATTAAAATAAGAGCAAAAAGATGGAACTGATTAGAGCACTAGCCTTTCAGTTGAGTCTCCTGAAAGTTTGCAATAATTTTGAAAGCAAAGCCCACTAAATATTGTAGTATGGTTCAATAAATCAAAAAGAAGAGATTGATTTAAAATTTAGCCTATAAAAAGGTTTGAAATTTGAGATTATAGGAAAGTTCCTATCCGTATGTAGGAAAAACATTCTATCATAGTTTAAAACTCAAATATAATAATCCCCCAATGTGCAACTTTTTGATATCTTTCTATCTCCCTTAGGTGCATGTAATAGCTTCAGGTCTACTGTGAGTGGTCACAATTCTGTGGGGAGTGAATGGCATCTATTGTATTCTTGCAGCAAGACTCCACAGTGAGCTGCAAACTTCACGCTGTGGCTCTGGAAATAACTGCAACACCAAGGCCTTGTAATGATCCGTGAACCAAAATTGGAAACAAACAACTATTTTGCTGAATATGTCCTCTCTGACCTAAACCTAATATTAAACTTTTTACAGAACTATAAATCAAATCCATTAAAGACAAAAAACCCAGTGAACCAGTCTGAACTAAATCCAAACCTACATATTTTCTAAAACAACTGAACTGTAACAAAACTAAAACATCAAAATATTCTCCAACTTGAATCGATATTTCATTTGGTTCAAGTCTCTGAACCATATTTTCTATTACAAGACAGGATTATAGTTAAGTGTTAACCATCACTTTAAAGAGGAAAGGAAGTTCCTCTTTAGAAAGGAAGTTAATGCCATGTTTATTATAGTACTGAGTGTAAATGAGAAAACTATACAGTAAACTGTGTGAAAAATATCCATTTTATAAATAATTTAAGTAAACATACAATCATTCAAAGAGAAGCCAGAAAAATTGTCAGAAAAAAATAATCAAATTTGTGAACAATTGAGAAGACACAGGGGAACAGGGCTCATGGCTGAGGAAGTGTGCAAGCAAATACATATCCGGCATTGTTAACACCAACTTACACTTTGGATTCCAGAGAATTATATTTGCCCTTGTTAGAATTATCCTTATTTGCTGATTATTTTTTGTTGATTATAAATGGTAGAGAAGAAATGGAGAACAGAAAGTAATTTCAGGATGACTTTTGGTCTATAAAATTCCGAAGTATATATTATTTGAATTTTTAAGTTATCGCAGGCTGATTAAAAATGTTTATGGTTTTCAAAAGCAATTTATATTTAAGGAAATGATTCTCCAGCATCCCAAATTTCATAAATTGTCTTTTTGTGGTATGAAAACATGAATATGCCACTAAAAATAACTGGAACACATTTACACATTATATTTACCTAGGCTCCGGTATGTACATACCTATGTATGTACACACACACATACACACACACGTACCTAAAGAAGCCTAGCTTCTCATCAATGGCCTATTATTAGGGAGGTGATCACAGAGCATAAAGCCTGCTGATCCATGATATTTTTTCATACAATTTCAAATAAACCAGGATTCCTGATAAGAATAGTGACATATTCAATCTCTCTCTTAAGGCTGCTGTGATGAGAAGTTAGAAGTTTGACTTGTGTTCCAAATACTTGTAAAATAATGAAATTACTTTTCATTTCTAGAAATTTCTCTTAAAGAAATAATCATGAATGGGAGAAGGTTTACCCACAAGGCTCAGCCACAACCGCATTTCCTCATCTTCCAGAACACACAGCAAATGTTCATTTCCTAGCCTCCCTGGTAGTTAGTGGCCATCTGATTAAGTTCTACCCAGTGCAATGTGAGCAGAAGTGATTTGCAATATGTGCCACTTTCAGTCTTACTGGGGATTGTTTATGCTTTTTCCCATTCCATGGTGCCTTGGAAGCCACATGTTAAAGATGGCGGAACCATAATATGAAAAGATCTTGCATCCCTGAATCACCATTTGAAAGAAAGCTATCTGGTGACCAGGCTTGAACTGTACATGAACAATAAGTAAAGTTCTATTGGGTTAACTTGTTGAGATTTTAGGGGGTTATCTGTTACAGTGCTACCTTAATATACAACTTTTCTTTAAAATAGCAAAAAATTAGAAATGGTCTAAATACCTAACAAAGTAGCAATGATTATTCTGTTATGGTGGAGATCATTGATAATTTCAATTTCCTTCCTTATATTGTTCTGCATAGTCTTCATTTTCTATAACACATATGTGTAATGCATAATTAATACATAACAATTAATAATTTTAATTTTATAAAAATCAAATTAAATATTTATAATTTGATGATAAACAGTGTTGATGGCACCCAGAAATGATGAATACTTTTACTAGAAGAAAATTTTTATGCTTATAAAATGTAGTAAGTAGTTATGCAGAAGAAAAAATGTCCTTTTTCATGTTCTTTGCTGTTTAATTTGATTGTATTTAATGGAAAGCTGGTGATTTTATGTGGGAGGAATGTTATAGGTTGACTTCTGCATATGCACTCTTAGAAGTCTTTATGTCTGTATGTGTGTTGTGATATATAATAGGAATCAAATCGAGACTTGACCAAGCAAATGACCATGGCATGAATGGATCCTTAATAAAAATCATATTGAATGGTTGCCTAATTGCCCTTGAAAATACTAAGAATGAATTACTATTAGGGGATTAATCTAAGGATAGAAGAGCATATCCAATTTTCTTTTATATTCACTAACTTTTATTTTGGGACCAACCATAGTAGTTATTACCCTTTTTCGTGATGGTCATTATTTGTATTATGTAATCAGCTTTAACTCATTTACTTTTATTAAAGCTAGATAGATATTGCCCCTTATTTGTGCAGTATGTGCTCTCTTGACTGGCTTTGTACATAACCAATTTAACCAGAATAAACATGTTCTGACTTTATTACTTCTGGCACTGCAAGCAACAGGAACATCGGCATATTTGCGTCAGTTTCTCTTGCATCTAAGTCTCATGGGGGCGATGTGATGGGCCAGGATGGAGGCTACAAATGTGTATTGCAGCCGAGGAGCAGAGGACTTAGGGAATCTGCTTCTCTTATAGCAAGCAGTAAGCAAGCCTACTCTTTGTTCAGGAAAAGATGTTACCTCCTCTCCCAAAGTTGTTGCAAAAGTAGCCCAAGAAATGGCCTGAATGAAAGAGCACTTAGAGTTTTGTAGTCTTGGTATAACAAATTGTTAAAAAAAAATTGCTCTCAAATATAGTCTGGGCAAGGTAATTGTGAAAGATACAAAAATATTTCATATTTCATAAAAATCTAGATGGATCTTGCACTAAGAGTACATCACAAATTCTTAAAACTCTCACTGAATTTTAAGGAAACTGGAAATAGAAATTACAGATGATGCATACTGGGTCTCGTATGTGAAGTAAAGTCAACAAAGAATTGCAATTAGCACATACACACTCAACATAAATGACTAGCATTAAATGAAGAAATTGACAAATGCAAATATATCTGTCAAGTTAAAAAAATATTTAAGGAAAGTGTGTATAAGCCTTTCTGACTCAGTGCTTTAATCCACTTTTTTGATTAATTGCGATTCCAAATACTCGACTTTTTTTCTTTTTCAAGAGCTATTTATCATCAAGTGATAATATTGAGGCTATTGATAGACTTACTAGTGGTCTAGAACTAGACTTTCTTTGTATTTTCCAAAGAGTGTGCTTCAGCAAAGAGTATCACAGCTACATGGTGTCCAGAGCCACATCACCCAATTTTTCAAGTGATTTCCTTTCATAGACCATTTTTTCTTTCTCTCAGGATAAAAACACTTTTCAGGTTGTTGCAGATAACACCACACCTAGCTACCTTAAAAGCTAGTTTCCAGGTTTATGAATCACTCATAAGACTTTTGTTGACAATCTAACAATTTCCAAATAGAAAGTACACTACAAAATTAAGAAGAAAGAAAGGGTTTGGTAGCTACAGTATGTATCATAATACAATTACTTATGGGATGTTTTTCCAGAGTTTTTTAGGAAGCACCAGCTGGCTGCTTTTTCCTTGGACAGTTATATTGAAGTTCACATCTATGCTTGAATGTAGGTTAAAGGCTGGAGTTGTTGCAAGGCCATGTGGATGGCCTCAATGAAGAGTTTCTAACCACAGGCATCAGTAGTATTGCATTTATGAGCATCTCAACTGTGGCAAAGTGTACTTTTATTTTATAAGCCTGGAGGTTCTCGTAACAGGGCAGTAGGCCCGTAAACACAGTGACACATTCACACTAACCAAGTTCAAAGATTTAAAAACCTATCTGAAGTGCCACACGGACGTGACTTGGAAATAGCTTGCTCTCAATTCTTATTGGAAGCAAATTGTGTTGAAAATGCTGCAACCCAATCCGAGTTTGGCAAATTAGTGCTTTGACCTGAATTAATATTTCATTAAGAAATATTGGGAAATAAAAGGACTTTGTGAGAAAAAAAAATTGGTCATGAACTTCCAACAATTACAGAGTTCCATAGGACAGATGCACACAAGCCCCAGAGAGCTCTGACCAGCCCATCTATCCTGTGCTCAGACGCCTGTCCCGCTTTGTAAACTCTTAACCTGCTGGGACCCTCCTCACCTCTTTTTCGGGCTCAGTTCTCGGTGCATCTAGATAATTCGACTGACAAGAATGACCTCCTGAGGCAAAAAAAGGTGAATATTTCCAGATTTAGATTACTAGGGAAAAGAAGAAGATTATCAAAGATCTAAATAATGCAACCAATAGCAAAACATCCTAGTAAATCATACTAACCCAGCTAAATTAGATAGCACTGTCCATATACAATTACACTGCTTGGCTCCCATGACAGCCTTTAAATGTGACATGTTATTTGACATGTTTGCAATTAGGGCTTAGAAAAAAATCAATTTTTTTCTATTCCACTTAAAATAAAAAATGTACTGTTTTCCAATGAAATGCACCTTTTTAAAAATTCAAGACAGACAAAAAAGTAATACCAGAACAAACATATCACAGCTGCATTATGAATATAGACATTTAAAGTCCAATTTTATTAGATTTTTATGAAAGGGCAGAACCTAGGAGTAATTACCAGCATGTTGTATTTACTTTCACATCATTATCCTTATTCACTTTGCCCCTAGACTTTGAACAGGCAGGGAGGTAGGTAGTAACTTGGTGGGCCCGGGTGAGCTTCTGTAGGAGCTCTGTGGGATTTGTGTCTGTTCCCGCCTCACACAGAGGGCAAGCTCCTCCTTCCATCAGCTCGAGACCCACTGGAGGGCCAGAGAGAGGCATTCCCATCCCTCCACCTTCTGCTTGCCTCACCATGTTGGTTCTAAACTCCCCTGAACAACTCATATACACTGGACTTGGATAAATACTCCAATGAGAGATTCTTAACAGAATAAAATGTTTCCAACTTTTTGTCATTCTTCGTTTCTCAAAGTTTCTCATTATTTCTTGTATCCCATTAAAATATGTAATACATTTTTGATATTTTTTTCAGAAGACATTTTGACCTTTGCCATACTTTGCCCCATCATTACATATAAGAGATATATAATAGTAATAATAAAAATAGTAATATTAATAACTTAGAATGGAAAGTATGAATGCAAAATAAATAAATAAAAATAAGGAAACTGACAACAATAAACTAACATTTACTTAGTTTATAGGTGTTAGGTATTATTCTAAGTGACTTATATGAATTGTCTCAGATGATCTTCACAAAGACTCTATAGATGCCATTAGATTAAGAGATTCCAACAACAGTTCCTAAGTAAATCGTTACAATTCTTGTTAGTTACTTTAATGCAAAGAGAGGGTTTATGATGTGTAAATACACTTTGAGGTCAATTTTGGATAAAACAAATCAACCATTGTGGTAAATGGAATAATGGCCATGCAAACACATCCATGTGTTAATCCCTCAAACTGTGAATATGTTACCTTACATGACAGACATGATAAAGTTAAGAATCTTGAGATGGGGATATTATACTGTATTATTTGGATGGGCCCAATGTAATTTCAAGGATCCTTTTAAGAGGGTGGCAGGAGTGTCAGGATAGGAGAGATCTGAAGATGCTGTGCTTCTGGCTTTGAAGATGGAGGAAGGGGCCACAAGCCAAGGAATGGGGGTAACCTCTAGAAGCTGCAAAAGGCAAAGGACAGATTCTCCCTTATGGCTTCTAGAAGGAGTCCAGCCCTGTTGATAGCTTGATTTTAGCTCAGTAAAACCCATTTTGAAATTCTGAATTCCAGAACTATAAAGTAATAAATGTGTTTTGTTTTAAGCCACTAAATGTGACAGTTCATTACAGCAGCAATAGGAAACCAGTAGCAGCATGATTCCTGATATAATACGTTAAATGTTACTATATGGTATGAAAAAGTATGAGGCTCCTGACGAGGGGCCTGGAGGACTCAGGAGAGTCTCTTTAGAGGAATCCACATTGTGAGAGTCAGTCAGCTGTGAAGCGAGAGGGAGCACAGTCCACACAAGACCATCCTTACTTCTGACACCAGTTGCAAGTTCAGGGGGTTCTCCAATCCAACCTCAGTTTTGATAATTTTCTAGAAGGACTCACAGAACTCGCTGAAAGCTGTTATATCTCAGTTACAGTTTATTACAGGAAAAGGATACAGATTGAAATCAACAAGGGAAGAAGTATGTAGAGCAGAGTCTGGGGAAGTACTGAACACAGAAATTCCACCGTTCTCTCCCTACTGAGTCACAGACAGCTTCACTGTCCCGGCACAGATGTGTGACAACATTGATGTGTGGCATGGAATATTGCCAGTTAGGGAGCCTCGCAGAATTTTTATTGGGGCTCCATCATGCAGGCATAATTAACTGATTGATTGCCCATATGGTTGATCTCAGTTCCCAAGTCAACTGATGCCATGTGGCCCAAAGACACCCACTCTACTTTGTGTTGTTGGCCTTTCTGGTCAATCCCTACTCTAAACACTATCTGGTGTTGCCAGCCTACACCCTAAATCACAAGGTTAGACTATCTTGCGTAACTCAAGGCACCCAGGCAAACAAAGATACTTCTACCAAGCATGACACTCCAAGGTCCCGGAGACCATCTCCTAGAAGTTGAAGGCCAAGGCCAGACTTTCTCCTTGGGCAAGGTTAAATTCATCACATACACACACTCACACACACCTGGGTTTAAATGGTGAGTGGGACTTTTCCAAGTGGAGCTAGGGAAAGGGAGAGCAGGGCCTCTAAGACTTAGACAAGAGCATGAACAAAAGCACAAACTTCTGTGGCATTTCCAAAGAAAAAGCTGGTGTTGGTGCAATTTGAATACGGGGTACCGGGCACTGAAAGGTGGGAGCGGCTGGAGATAATCTTGGCTGGAAAGGCCCTAATGCTGTATCAAGTTCCATATCCAGAGCAAAGGGCATTCGGAAGATTTTTTCATAAGGAAGTGATTTGAACAAAAAATCCTTTTGTAATGTGAATAGTCACATTCTACTTCATTTTTTGTGAGTTCATGCTTTAGTCTATTGGATTTATTTTTTAATAGGGCAATTTGTGTTTCTAAGGAAAAAGGAAATTCTCTTTTTCTCTAATAATGCTGACCGCAGAGTTAGACAATCTGCTCAGACCAGATCAGGCCAAGGCCCAGGGTGCTGGACAGAAACTCTGGCAGGGGTGAGCCAGTAGGGCTGTTTCTCCTGACTTTTTCACATCCTCTGGAAAACACAGTGGAACTGGTAGAAACCTCAAAGGTGCTAGGACAGAGCTGGCCTAGGAGTGGACTTCTGGCAAATATCCCAGTCAGCATATGGCTAGAGTTAAAGGAAACCTAAAGTTAGTTGTTCAATCTTTGTTTTATTCCCTAAAAAGGTCCCCAGCTACAATGCTGCAATGGTCAAGACTTAGAGACAATTAGAAACTCATCATTTTTCTCCATTCAGCTTAGAAAGGCCCATGGGACTTCCCACACAAAGGAATGCTATTGTCTGCCATTTTCTTTTACCAACAGTGTTAGAAGAACTTGAGGACATTCTCATTGAAAATGAGAAATTATATTCTGTGCTTCCTATGGAGAGGAAGGGCTGCAGGATTTCAGTCACAAAGAGCATGGCATAAATGTTTGGTTCACTTTTCGTGTGATCTTGGGCATATCACCTATCACATTGTAACCTGTAAAATGGAATAGCGATAATTTTCCTTTCTATGGGGGCTTACGTCACAGAGTTTTCTGAGGACCAAGGTACATCGAAGGTGGTTGTAAACAATTGTACACACATGAATTTTCGTCTACGTGACACTAAACATAGCCCTTATTTTCTGGGAGGTTTATGGGCCTGCTGGAGCTGTCCGAAGATTCCTCTTTCAAGTAGTTAGAAAGCACTACTCTATAAAGAGCTTCTGGGGAAAAAAAGAATTATCAGACTTGGGGCCTGTATTCTCAAGGACCTTGTGATCTAGTAGATGAGACAGTTACATAGGCACAAAGATGATCCCGGAAGCAGGTTGCTGATTTAGCAGATAAAAATACAGGATTCTCACTCCTGCCACCTGTGCTAATTCACCAGACGTCCTGACATGATGGAGCAGGGCCAGATGCTGTGGATCAGGACACGAATGTGGCTGCAGTGTGTGTCCCTAGAGCCACGTGGAAAGTGGGGGAGAAACCAAGTCTGGAATGTATAAAACCAGAAAGTAGTCAGTATAAAAGTTCTTCCAGTCATCAAAAATGTAAAACTGCAAGCAAAGAGTTAGGTTCCCATTTTTGCCTGTTCAAAATGAAAGATCTCTCCTATAGGAATACAGTAGGTAGTACATTATATACAGTTGTAAAGAAACCATGTTTCTTTCTCTTGATAGGATGAGTAAAATAAAATTTTCAGAATTAAAAAAATATAAAATTCTCAGTTAAATTTGAATTTAATATAATCAGTGAATGATTTTCTTTAGTATATCTCAAATATTGTATGGAACATACTTATACTCTAAAAAATCATTCATTGTTTATTTGGAATTCAAATTTAACTGGATATACTTATACTAAAGAAAATCATTCACTGATTATATTAAATTCAAATTTAACTGAGGGCCCTGTATTTTATCTGGCAACCCTACTCGTAAGCCAAATCAGAAAATCAGCTCTTTTGGGATTCAAAAGTGGAAATGCATCCGTGGTTTCTCATGAAAGCAGATACTGAGGCAGAGTTAGTAGGGCAAGAGGTTCACTGCACAGTAAGGCGGGGAAAGGAAATGGAGGAAGCAGGGCTGGACAGGGGCAGCCGTCAGATGGTGACGCTGACCTGGCAGAGTCTCTGCCTGCTCAGTCAGGAGCTCTGAACAATGACCGCCCGTCAGAAGAGTCTACGCTGGGTAGAAATGGCCCAGATTTTTGTGTGAGTGGTTGCTCACTTCTCTCCCACTCCCACCCAAAGCAGCTTCCTTCTTGGCCAGCCACTGCTGCCGAAAATTCTATCATTAAAAAGCCATTGCTGCAAAACCGCAGAGAATTAGTGAAATTCTCTGCCTTTTTACATTGTTATAATGCTTCCACTAAATGTAATGTTTAGAAAAATATTTATTAAAATGGTTAAAACTTGGGTTACAAAACAATATGTAGAGTATGATTTCATTTTGTTAACACATGTATTTGAATCCATGTTTATGTACACACACATATGCACACACACATACATGGGGATGAAGGGAGGGGACAGAGAGAGAGAGAGAAGGAAACTAATGCAATATGCACTAAAATATTAACAATATTTATATCTGAATGATGTGATTATGGGAGATTTTTATTCTGTTGGTGTTAAACAATATTTTTCTAAATTTTCTAAAATGAATAAGTGTTATATTTGTGTTACAAAGTGTAAGTTATTATGATTTTTAAAAGCTAGTGTTACACTTTTTGGTCTTTCCTTCCCTTCTCAGAATAATTAAATATTTTTCTACACATTATTAAAAGCATATTTAACATATTTAAAGCATAGCTGGAACTCACCACAGGAAAAGTTGTCGCTCCTCACTTCATTCTACTAAAGAAAGTGATCTAAGCAGTTTCCTGGGCTTCTCCTTTTTAAAGCCCTATATATCATTGCAGTGACAGCAGGAAAAACCTGATAAATGCTGGTGGTCACAGTAGAGATGATCTTGGCTTTTTTCTTTTCTGTAGAAGGTGGAAGAGGGAAGGAAACCGCAGCTTCCTTGTTACTACCTTTGTTCTTCTATTTTTAACATTTAATCTCATCTTCATTCCGGGGGAACAAAAAGATCACTTTACTATTTCAACACCTTGCCTTTGTCAAGAAAGCTTTTAGATTAAAGAGCTAGATGTGGAATTTAAAAGCTCGTAAAAGTTTTATTTATCAGGAATGTGGATGGCTAGTTTATAAAATATGAAAACATCTATATTTACCTTGAAGCTGTGTTGTGGTTTTCTTTGTTCATTTAAAATCCTGTCTTCGGCAACATTATAAGATGGAATTAAGGACTCTTGAGAAAGGAAGAGAGAAAACAAGATCTTATTCGTTTTGAATTTTTGGAGTGACTTCCTTGTTACCATGAATCCTGTGATTTTTTTTTTTCTTATTTTAGGAGGAAGGCATAAAATAAGACAAAGTTGGAGCGAAAAATAAAGTGGAGCCAGAAAACACCTGAATCATTCATGAATGATGTCTTCCTTGGAGAAATCAGTGAAAGGACATTGAAAATTTTGTAAAAAAAAGAAACCTGCCTGTTTCTTGTATCCCTGGCAGAGAGGGCTATGTCTTTCCGGGGGTCCAAAGTGAAACTTCTCTACCTACCTACTTCTGATTCAAATTAGTCTGACAATCGTGTTCTAGTTGCCCAAAACCATAACTTCCAAATTTGGTTACAAAATTTTGGACAAAATTCAATTTAATAACACACTGAACAATTATCGTATACCAGGCATTGAGGTGCTAAGGATATAGACTGTGAGATGCTCACTTTAGAGGAGGAGTGGGTGTTAAGAGAGATTATAGGATTGCTGAGGTTCTTTCCAGCTTTAATTTCTGTATAACGTGATTTCTTCGAAGCAATCAGAATTGGAAGGTAGTTAAAATCAAAGCTAGCTTTGTTTAGTCAAATATGAAGAAAAAGTAAGCAAATAGCGAAGAGACGTGGAGAAAGCTTCCGAGGAGGGAATGACTTAGCTGAGTCTTGAAGGACAAGGAGGCGGTGGACAGACAGAGAAGAGCGGGCCTTGCACATGCAGAAGGGTCACGCAGCAGTGCCGTCGTCGCTGGGGAGTTTGAGGAACCACAAATAGCTCCGCGTGGCTGGAGAGTGGAGGTGGGTCTCAGAGTGACTGACGTGAGAGTGGAGGTAGAGAAGGAGCAAATTAGGGAATTTTGGGAGCTGTTGGAAGGTTTTCAGCAAAACAGTAGCTTGATCAGATTTGAATTTTAGAAAATGACTCTGATAGCAGCTCACGGAGTGGGTGTGAGGCTGATGGTTGGTGAAAAGGGGGGGCCAGAAGCAAAGGGAGACGTGGGGCCTATCTGACGGCCTGAACTGAGGCTATCGGGATAAAAGGAGATGACGATGCTTTGAACTGAATGTGTCCCTCAAAACGCATGTGTTGGAAACAATTTCCAATGCAACAGTGTTGAGAGGTGGGGCCTAATGAGAGGTGATTAGGCCTCAGGGACTGAGTGAATGGATTAATGCCATTATTGCAGGAGTGGGTTTGTTACAAAAGGGGGAGTCCAGCCCACTTTCACACACATACACACTCTGTGCGTCTTTCTCCCTGTTTCTCTCTCTGTCACCCTCGCTTGCCGCTCCACCTTTCTCCATGGGATGACACATCAAGAAGGCCCTCAGTCTCAGACTTCCCAACATCTAGAACTGTGAGAAATAAATTTCTGTTCATTATAATTTACCCAGTGTGTGGTATTTTGTTATAGCAGCACAAGATGGATTAAGACATATGGGTTCCAGATATAGTTAGATGGCAAAATTGGAAGAATTGGGTAACAAGTTAAGTGGGCTTGGAGGAGGTTTTGGTGGGATCAGGAAGGGTAGGATTCTATACTGACTCCCAAGTTTCTGGCTCAAGCAACTGAGGGATAATGGCATTACCCCAATAGTAAAAAAAATAATACTGTGTAAATAATAATGGCAATTATTCACTAAAGTAAACAATAAGGAGAAGGCAGATTTGGGAGGCAGGAAAGATGATGCTTTGGGGTTTGAACACACTGAGTTTCAGACATGTGGTGGATTGTATTTTCCATGGATGGTTCCAACCTTATCTTGCCTCACACCTTCTCTTCTTACAATGTGACTTTGGCATGTCTACCATGAGAGATGGGGATCTATGATCCTTCCCTTTGAACCCAGGTGGGTCTTTGTGACTGTCTTGACCAACAGAATATGATGACCTCTAAGGCTAGATCATAAAAATTCCATGCACTTCTCCCTTGCTCTCTTGGGACGCTTGCTCTCAGAACAGTTACTGTATTGTGAGGAAGTTGAAACTGGCCCATGTGCTGAGATCACATGGAGAGGTCCTGTGCAGGTCTTCCAGCCAATAGCCCAGCTGAGGCCCCAGCCAATGAGAGCATCAGCCACCAGACATGTGAGCGAAGGTACATTCGGACGATTCCACTTCCATACTCTCAAATTGGAACTTTGAATCTTTCCAGCTGAAGTCCTAGATGTGTATTACAGATCTCTGTTGTGTCCTCCGTGAACTTCTGATGCACAGAATCTGTGAGCATAATAAAATGGTTGTTTTACACCACTAAGCTTTGGGATTTGCTGTACTGGAACAGGATGCACAGAAGACAGTCACGTGAACACGTACAACACAGATTTGGCTTTATGAATCTGGAGCTTGCAATTGAGGTCTGGGCTGGAAATGTCAAACTGGAAGTCATCAGCACACAGGTGACAACTGAAGCCATGGATATAAGTGATATTCCAGGAAGTGTCTTAAGTCGGAAGATAAGAAGGGTGGATCTGGAATCTGCAAGTGCATTTGTATTTAAGGAGCATTTAGAACAAAAGAAGCATGTAGAGGAAGTTAAGAAAAACACTGATCAGTGCTCAGAAAGGAAACCAGAAATAACTTGAAGTGTTTCAAACGGAGATTTAGGTGCTTACAGAATTCTGGAAAGGCTAGGCATTTGCTACCGACTCTCAGGTTCACTGCCACAGCTGTGTACAGAGTCAGAGAGATGCCGCCACCACCCAGAGGACAGGGATCTGCAGAATACTGCTTCCAATCTCACAGGTCCTCCTCAGCATTGAGACGGCGACCAGTAGGGGGGCCTGGAGGTTCCTACAAAAAGTCTTTTCTCTGGTCAGCGCAAGCCTCTGCTGCCAAGGCTGAAGGGAGAAGAATAGCTTCCACTTTCCAACCTGATGCAATCTATCTTACTGTGCCCAGAATGCAAATTTTATCCAGAACCCTAGAGCAAGGGAGTGTAAGGAAATGTATTCCAGGCTTCTTTCAGGAGGAAAGATAAAAAGGGAGTGAGGATGAACGTTGATTACAAAAACCAAGCCAAACTCAACCGCAGAATAGCCCAATGACTTTCTGGAAAAACGGAGTGGCTTGAGGTACGGAAGTGAAATCGAGGGGTGAAAGGGCAGTGGATTTTGGAGTCCAACAATCTTGAGTTGAGATCTTCAACTCAGTCACTTACGTGCAGGCCACACCACCATTCTGGCTTCTGTTTCCTCAACTGCCAACCAGGGATGATGACACAAACATTGCCTGGCTGTTGCGGGCGTTGAAAACAATACGTGTTGGGTGCTGAGCACAGAGATGGGCACATGGAGGCAGATGTACGTGGTGGCGTTTATTATCCCCAAGGCGGGAAGTGAGGCTTGACTCAATTCAGCAGTGGGACGACCCTGCCCCGGCGGCAGCTTCCACGCACCTCGCTGAAGAGCAAGAGTTGCAAATGCTTTGGTGGAGCCGAAACTTCCTGCATGGCATTTTGTCGGACTTTATTTAATAGCACTTGACTTAACAGTGCTTCTTGAGAGACCTGCTGATGAAGGGTGGCTTGTTATATCCTCTTACAGAGTTAGTTTAAAGCTGCTAAGAGCTTGGTTTATAGCAGCTCATTCCAAACTGCAAGTTCCAAAGCTGACTCCGCTCCTCCTTACAGCCTGTTCTGACCCTGGGGGAGGCTCGCTTAGGTTAGAACATCTTGTGAATGCCAGTCTGTCTCCCCTTCCAACCGGGTCACTTCCATTGCTAAGTTATAGTCCCAAACTGGAACCGTTAAAACACAGCATACTGTATCATTGGGAATGGGTAAGTGGAAGGAAATTCTGTCATTTGTGGCAACATGGATGAGCCTGAGGACTCCGTGCTCAGTGAAATAAGCATGCAGAGAAAAATAAATGCCGCACGATCTCACTTAAGTGTGGAATCTGAAACAGGCTAACTCACAGACGTATCCAGTAGAATGGTGGCTACAGAGGCTCGGGCAGGGAGGGGGACGGATAGGGAAAAGAGAGATGTTCCTCAGAGGGTACAAAGTCTCAGATAGGAGAAATAAACTTTAGTGGTCTATTGCACAGAATAGTGGCTATAATAAATACCAATGCATCGTATATTTCAAAATAATAAAAAGAATGCTTACTAGAGTGTGGTAGAAAGATTGAATCTGGAATTAAATCCAGATTATGCAATTTTTGAGCTGAGTCACCATAGGTAAATTCTGAACCTCTTTGAGCCTCAGTTTACTCATTTATATAACAGAAAAAAATGCACTAACTACCTTGCAGGACTGTTGTGAAGATCGAATGAAGTTAGTAAATGATGATAGCTGCCATTTATTGGCACATGTCAGATGCCACGCTGAGCTCCTTACATACATTGACTTAACCTTCAGAATCATCCTGTGAGGATTTATTATCCCTTTTCTATAAATAAGAAAACTGAGGTTTAAGGAGTTTAAGTGACTTGCCCCAAATCACACAGATACTACAGGTGCTGCGGGGGCAGGATTCGAAGCCCGGCGGGTGGAAGGACACGGCGCAGGGTCCGAGATGGAGAGAGGACTTGGCAAATGGAAAATGCTAGTTTTTACTAGTCCAGTCCCCACCCCCCTGACTCCGTAGACCCTAAACCGATTCACCAAGAGCCACTTGCCAAGGGGTATCGCTGGGGTTAAAACCGAATCTCCTGACTCCGAGTCCAGCGCTTTTGACCTTCCCCGAAACCGTCCTGTACCAAATCCCTTCTGGGGAGACGGCTCGAAGCGCAGCCAGGCCGGGCGGGGAGGTCACACGCGCGTGACGGCAGCGCTCTCTGCTGGCTCCTCGGGGAAGCGAGCCGGCCCCGGGCAGTCGGCTCCTTCCGGACGGTTTATTTACCATTAACTTTTCTGTCTCAGCACCCTTTGATCCCACCCTCCCCTTTTAAAAGGGGAACCCTGTGTCCTTAAGTCTTTTATTTATATTTTACTTTGAAAGCCTTGTGACTCTGCCCAGAAGGTAGTGGACCCAGCCTTGGGGGGTTTCTGTGAGTCTCGGGGACCCTCCTCTAAGATTCGAATGTGCTCCTTCCCATCCCCCACTCTCACCAAGGGTCAGTACTCTGGTGGGGACCATAGTGGATGCCAGGAACTTTGGGCGTGCCAGTGAGTGCTAGGAGCACAATAGCGGCATATCTCATGGTGGAAGTCCCTATTCTGTCTCCGTGCTGCTGAAGTCATGTGCGAGAACCAACATGAGCTACAACGCCGCATCTGACTGCAACCGACCAAGCACACCCCTTCCGATGGAGTTGGCGTCACCGTGTCTTCAGCCATGTGGCAGCAAGAGCCCAAAGTTAAATCCAAGTACAATTTTAGAAAGGATTTTCTTAGCATTAATTAAATGCTAAATTAACCGAACAGTTTCAAAAAGAACTCACCACCTCTGTTCCCTTATGGCCAGCCCCCAACCCCATAGCCCAGATATTAGGTATAGACAGTAGAAAAATTTAAAGGGGTTTATTTAAAATGTATCCATGGGTTAAAAAAGGGCTTCTAGAAAAATGTTTGGTAATAAATACTGTAGGGAAAAAACCCAGAATCTCTTGGCATCTAACCCCAGAGGTCAAATATACAGGCGTATAGTGACCACTACATATTCAGTTACTAATATTTTGAGCAAACGTTGGTGTTTCTAAATGATGAATACATTGATAAGCGAATCCTTGCTCTCGCTGAGGATTTAAGGAGACAATGTGTGTGATGCATTGTATGGTGGCTGGTACACAGAAAGTATTTAATAATTAATAAAGAATTGCTAGAACAAAACAAAACAAAGCAAAGCCACTCCATTTCCAGAACCAGCACAAGCTCTCCAATCTCCCAGATTCCTTCTGCACAAGATTGGGCATCGGCGGGCCTGTGGAATGAGGCTCTGTTTGCCGGGCGTTCCATGCCCAGCGCCAGTCACCTGACCTAGGCAGTGTTGGAACATGTCAGTCCCCAGGCGTGGGAAGCAGGCTTGGGATTTGACATAGCCTCCCCTTCAATCTTCCTGTGATTACCAAGGGAGTTTGCTTTTCTGCCCTTTATTTTCAAATTAGAGAAAATTCGCCAAAACTTTTCCTCGATAGCTCACTTTCTGAAAAAGAGAGATGGTGGGACTCCGAGGATAAAAAGACCTCAATTACAGCAGTGACAGAATCTGCCAATACCGACGTGGAGGTGGTTTTCTGTCTTATTTAAGTGGCATTTTCACCAGTAGGGACCAGGCAACGTCCTAGTGATGTATACAGTTCGACAGGTGTTTCTGTTACTTCTCAGGGCTGCCTGTATTTGTATAATCACTTAATTTAAAGAGGTCAATTGGTTAAGAGCTCAGAATAAGACCGTCCTGGGTTCAAATCCATGTCCGTCACCTGCTCACTAGGCAATCTTGGATAATTTGTTAACTTCTTTGCGTTCTTCAGCCCTAAAATGGGGATAATGATGGCAGACTCTCTCCTGGCAGCTCTCGTGAGAGTCATAGAAGATAATGTAAGGAAACTGCCGGTCTCTGTGCCTGGCACAGAGTAAGCCTTCAGGTTGTTCATTTAATCAACAAGACTCGATTGAGTACCTACTATGTACCAGACACTGACCCACGTGAATGAAAGAGTCCAACTCTGGGCTCTCAGAAAGCCCACAGTCCAGTTGAGGGAGACCACGGATAAACTTGTAAAACGTAGTATATCTGGAGCTATGTGCTGTGAAGAAAAATAAGTACGGGATGGACAGTGACAGCAGTGCTATTTTTGACAAAGGGGAAGCTATTCTCTTTTGTCAGGAAATGTTTCTTTTTTTGTCAGGAAAATGGCATTTGGGAAGATTCCTGAGTGAAGGACAGGAGACAAGCCATGGGGCTGCCCGTAGGAAGAGTGTTCCAAACAGAAAGATCTGGAAACGCCGGGCTCTGGCTCTGGAGCAGCAGCAGGGGCTGGCGTGGCTGGAGTGAGGGGCCCGGCAGAGAAGGCAGAGGTGGCCGGGGGCCAGCCGTGTGTGGCGGGACCTGGGAGGCCATGGGAAAGGCCGGTTAGCGGGTGGCGAAGGCGTGTAGGCCAAAGAACAATACAAGGCCACCAAGGAAGAGCTTTCTCCTTCCTGGGATCCTTCTCATTTTCCCTTCTTTGCCTGTGGCACAGTCATAGACAGATATCTGTATCCAGTACCAACCTTGAAAATCATTCCATTTTAGGACCATCCTTTGACCTCTCCGTGATTCTGAGAGAGCTTAAAGACTCACGAAAACTGAAACTTGAGAAATCCAGTTTAGAGAAGGCATTTTCTTGTTTGTTTTGTTTTTGGAGACAGGGTGTCCCTCTGTTGCCCAGGCTGGAGTGGAGCGGGGAGATCCAATCTTAGCCCACTGCATCCTTGGACTCCTGGGCTCAAGCGATCCTTCCACCTCAGCCTCCTGAGCAGCTGGACTACAGGTGCGCCCCACCACGCCCAGCTTAGAAAAGGCATTTGAATAAACTGCTTCCTAGCACTCACTTATTCTGCCTTCTCTGTTAATAATATTGCTAAGCGTTTCCTAACAATAGATTGACTTTCTTCACTGCCTGGGAAGGTTTTATATTTGTACATTTGATTAGCCTTCCTGAAAACGAACCCAGGCTGTTTGCTTATTCAGCAAATATGAGGGCCACATTTACCTTTTCCAGGAACAAAAACTAAAGTTATTGATTGCCTGTTTCCTTCAGGACACAAAGGTAAATGCTTTATTTTCAAACACCAGAAATAACACAAAGCAGAAAATCTGCTTGAAAATGTAAGCCTGTCTGTCAAGAATGTGTGCGATGACATAGAACAGACTGATGGAGCTGCAGTAACCGTCTTCTCTTGTCGGGGCAGAATCTTGTTTTGGAGGATGCTAAGCTGTGCCTGGATTCCTGACTCACAGAATCTGAGAGATAATCTTTGTTGTTTTATGTCACTGAACTTTGTGGATAATTTGTTATTCAGTAATTAAGAACTAATACCCAGCTCATAGATGAATCTTTTTCTTTTAGCCTTTCATCAATGTCCTGGGTGCAAAGAAATACTTTAGGAATAGAATGCTTACTAAAAGCACTGGCTTTGCAATATAAGATGACTCCAGAAATGTAAGCTCGAAACTCAAGACTTGGATTCTCTTATTATAGCTATTGAACAGCAAGTAAATAGTGAAAACCCATTGAACTGAAATAATAAAGCAAATGCCTTCGAATTCTTCTCACTATAATATTATTCCCTGATCTGAAACATATTAGAACATAATTAAAGAATACATTCCGTGCCGCACATGTTGGCGCTTACACCGCGTGCCAGCCCTGTGGCTAGGAGCAGAGGATGCGAGGTGACAATGCATGGCCCTGCCTCTATCAGCTTGCAGTCGCTCACGGTTGTCACTATCAACTATTTATTTCCACGGTGCTCACGCTGCCACTTCAGAAGCCTCGTGAAAGTTCTTGATTTCCTATAGAAAGGTTCTTCGGTTTGGATGAAAATTTTACCTATTTTGATATTGGCATTTGCTCTTATAAAAGTTGAGGTAAGTGAGTTGATGAACCATGAATTGGGACTAGAATTTGGATCTGAAGCAAAATGAGGACTGATAAATCATCCCTCCCATTTCCCTGAAAAATTTCACCAGATGCAAAGGAGTTATAAATGTTGTTTAAGGTTCCACAGCTAAGTAACTACACAGGACTGTGGAGCATGGTTTACTCCAGGGCAGGCACTTGCCTGCTGATAAACAGCTTGGGGGAAAACAAAAAAATATTCCCTGAAACATTGAAATGGCAGCAGAGCAAATAGCTCTGTTTATGGAGGGACGAGGGCCCCGAATAAACATATAAATAAACCAAAAATAAGAAGCACTGACATAATCATGAGCACTTTTCACATAAAAAGAACTGAATTTCTGAAAACTATACTTATTTAGTCAAATGTGACTGCAATATTGCTAAGGTTTTTCTGAACAGTCAGGAAGGAAGTAAGACTAAAATTAAACCAGATATGTAGGCTAGGATGCCTTTAAAACTTGCTTGCAGAGTCATAAAAATTGTTTGGAAAACCAAGCCTCATAATAAATATTTGTTTATCTCTGGTTTCAGCTCCTAGGCTGTGATGTATGTGCACATATGCTGTGTGCAGTCCCAGCCTTTCCTGGAACATTGCTATTCTACACATTCATCCTTCTTACTCTCTAAACCTTCTTACTCTCTGAAAGCCCTGAAAGCAGTCCAATCTTTTTTTTTTTAAATCCCCAACTAGTGCAATTCCTGGCACATAATAGATGATCCAAAACTGCTAATTGAATGAGTGAAGATGAAGTGGAGGAGCTTAAAGGAGAACTTGTGGGAGCCTCGATACCATAATGCTTTATCAGAAGATGGGCTCATTGGACCTTCATCTCTTCCCAAGAACTACCATCCACAATGTAAACTGAAGGGGCTTCCTCCTTGGATGAGAGCCCCCGTCCTATGAATACCATGAATCCCATCCTGTGAGTCCTGTCTCGCGAATCTGCAAAAGCATTTTCATGAAGGAGCCTTTTATAATAAACTCCAGGCTCTTGACTTAGAGAATAGATCAAAAATAAATAAATAAAAAGTGAAAATTAAGAAGAAATAAACATGGCAATCAACAGATAGTTTTTGAAATAGTTGGAAAACATAGTCAAAGTCCCAGTAGTTTTTGGGAGTGATCTTACCAAACATGTAATTTAAAAACCATTCCAGAGCAAAAGAAAAATGGAAAACTCCCCACCTCATTCCATGAGGCTAGAAAATTCCTGACACTCAACTGGAGAAGAGAGTAACACAAACAAGCAAACAACAGCAAAACTAAAACCAACAACAGATTTCTACAAACTTCATCTTCCACCTTTCTGAGCACTTGGTTTAGCGCTCCAGGGCACAGGGCAGTCACAGAGCTCACAGAGCCCGCTTGGAGATTCGGTGGTCCTGTAGGCGGGGCAAGGCTGATGGAAGGGAAGTGAGATCAAAACTCAGCTGGCAAGTCTGACCATTATAGAAAATGATTGGTTATTATTTTAACGGGGAAAGTTACCTCTGCCAGAGAAAGAATTCAATTGCTGGTAGACGGACCTCCTCTCCCCAACAGGAATTAGCTCAAGAGACCAGGTAAGACTTCTACATGTAGTAAGAACTGCATTTATTTACATGAGGGCATTTTCAGGCTAAGGAAGGCCTTGCCATTTTAGCAAGCTGACAACCAGAATGTCATATTAGATTTGTGGATTAGTAGCAAGAACCAGGAGGAGTCGGAAGGCCCGGCTGGAATCTTAACTACAATCCTGGCTAGCTTGCAGAGCCTTGGGAAATCATTCAAAATCTGGGATCCTGCCTCATTTTCTGTAACAGGAGATGAGGATACCTAAGGCTAACCTCATGGCGTGTTGAGAATCAAACAGGACAACCAGAAAGGGCCTTAGAATTTGTAATATGATATTAAAGAGGCCTATTTGTATAGGGAAAGCTTCAAAAGATATTGATAAAACATATTCTAATTCCGTCATTTATTAAACTGCTTGATTATAATTTTGAGCGTGTTACTTAACCTCTCTAGGCCTCAGTTTCCTCATCTGTTAAATGAAGATGATAATACTCTCCCTCTAAAAGGGCTGTTGTGATGATAAGTTAGTGTTTTAAAAATGCTTAGAAATGCAAATGTTTATTAAATAAGATAAAAATTAGATTAATTAGGTGTCTCAAAAGTTGTTTTTTGTAAGATTATGGCTTATTGAATGTTAAATAAAGCAATGAAAGAAGATTTTACGCAAATTGTAGCTTATCATTTTTGGTGATTGTGAGGCTACAATGCTGCAGGCATTTTAATCTTGTGGCAGCACCCAAAGTCACTGGCCCGAGATCTGAGATATATGATGAATTTGGGCATGAATTAAGATGAATGCGGGGTAAAAATTTGGCCCTTATTCTATTCCTGGATGTTCACTTGAGTCTAATATTTAGTGATCTAGGTCATCGTCATTGGATTTGTACGTATCTACGTTTATCCAATGAGGTGACAATGATTTAGGACTCCTGTGTGTTATCTATCGTTCTTTGGAGTTCCTGTGGCATTTGTGGCACAATCATGTAGAAAGGTTTGAAGTATAGAACCTCTTTAGTGTTAGCCAAAGGTCTACTGTCACCCTGGGCCTGAAGCCATCTTGTTGATCCTCTGTTGAAGCTCCATTCTGTTTGGCTTAAACCACACTTTTACCTTTAATGTCGCATATTTTCCAACTGTCGCTTTCTGACTCAATACCTCCCCTTGCCCCAGAAGAAATGCATATATTCTTTTTTTTCACTAATACAAAATATTTTACGTATTTGTGGGGTTCACGTGATATTTCGTTACATGCATAGAATGTGTAATGATCAAGTCAGGGTATTGGGGGTATCCATTACCTTGAGTATTTATGATTTCTATGTATATGTTGGGAACATTTCAAGTCCTCTCTTCTAGCTACTTTGAAATATACAACACATCATTGTTAACTATAGTCTCCCTACTCTGCTATCAAACATTGGAACTTATTCCTTCTATCTAATTGCATGTTTGTACTCATTAGCCAAGCTCTCTTCATGCCCCTCCCCACCCCCACACAACCTCTGGTATCTATCATTGTACTCTCTACTTCCATGAAATCAACTTTTTAGTTCCCACGTGGGGGAGAACATGAAATATCTGTCTTTCTGTGCCTGGCTCATGTCACTTAACAGAACATCTCCCAGTTCCATCCATGCTATTGCAAATGACAGGGTTTCATTCTTTTTATGGCTGAATAATATTCCATTGTGTATATATACAACATTTTCTCTATCCATTCATCCATTTGATGGACGCTTAGGTTGATTTCATATCTTGGCTATTGTTAATAGTGCTGCAATAAACATGCTAGTTCAGGTATCCCTTTGATATCCTGATTTCTTTTCCTTTGGGTAAATATTCAGTAGTGGGATTGCTGGATCATATGATAGTTCTATTTTTAGTTTTTTGAGGAACCCCCGTACTGTTTTCCATAGTGGCTGGAACTCAACAGTGTATAAGAGTTTCCTTTTCTCTGCATCCTGGCCAGCATCTGTTATTATTTCTCTTTTTAATAACCACCATTCTAACTGGAATAAAATGATACGTGGTTTTTGTTTGCATTTCCTGGTGATTAGTGATGTTGAGCATTTTTTTTTCATATACCTGCTGGTCATTTGCATGGTTTCTTTTGAGAAATGTCTATTCAAGTCTTTTGCCCACTTTTTAATGGGATTGTTATTTTTTTTTACTGTTGTTTGAGTTCTTCTATATTCTGAATATTAGTCCCTTGTCAGATGAATAATTGGCAAATATTTTCTCCTATTTATAGGTTGTCTCTTCATTCTCTTGATTGTTTCCTATGCTGTGCAGCATCTTTTTAGTTTAATATAGTCCCATTTGTCAATTTTTGTTTTTGTTGCTTGTGCTTTTGAGATCTTAGCCATAGAATTGTTGCCTAGACCAATGCCCCAAAGTTCTTTCCCTATGTTTTCTTCTGGTAGTTTTATAGTTTTGGGTCTTATGTTTAAATCTTTAATCCATCTTCAGTTGATGTTTGTATAGGGTGACAGATAGGGGTCCAGTTTCATTCTTCTGCGTATGGATATCCAATTTTCCCAGCACCATTTATTGACGTTGGTGTCCTTTCCCCAATGCATGTTCTTGGCACTGTTGTCAAAAATCAGTTGGCTGTATGTGGATTTATTTTTGTATTCTTTATTCTGTTCTGTTGGTCTGTGTGTCCGTTTTTATGTCAACACCATGCTGTTTTTCCCACTATAACCTTGTGATATATTTTGAAATCAGGTAATATGATTTATTCTTTTTGCTCAGGATTGCTTTGGCTACTTGGCTCTTTTTTTTTGCTTCATATGAATTTTTGGATTGTTTTTTCTGTTTCTGTGAGAAATGACAGTGGTATTTTGATAGGAATTTCATTGAATCTGTAGATTGTTTTGGGCAGTATAGTCATTTTAACAATATTAATTCTTTCAATCCATGAGCACAGAGTGTTCTTCCATTTGTTTGTGTCCTTTTTAATTTCTTTTGTCAGTGTTTTGCAGTTTTTCTTGTAGAGGTCCTCACCTTCTTGGTTATATTTATTCCCAGGTATTTTTTTTTTTTTTTGTAGCTATTGCAAATAGGATTGCCATCTTGATTTCTTTCTCAAGTATTCATTATTCGTGTATAGAAATGCTGCTGATTTTTGTATACTGATTTTGTATCCTGCAACTTTACTGAATTTATCTGATCTAAGAATTTTTGGTAGAGTCTTTAGGTTTTTCTAGATATAAGATCATTTTTTTTCTTCAAAGAGAAACAGTTTAACTTCTTTTTCAATTGAACACCTTTTATTTCTTTCCCTGGCCTGATTGCTCTGGCTAGGATTTCTAGTATTATGTTGAATAGAAGTAGTGAAAGTGGGCATCCTTTTCTTTTTCTAGTTTTTAGAGGAAAGACTTTCAGCTTTTTCCCATTTAATCTGATGTTAGCTGTCATATATGGCCTTTATTATGTTGAGGTCTCTTCCTTCTATGCTTAGTTTTTTGAGAGTTTTCATCGTAAAGGGATGTTAAATTTTATTGAATGCTTTTTCTGCATCTATTGAGAAGGTCATATGGTTTTTGTTCCTTATTCTGTTGATATGATGTATCACATTTATTGATTTGCATATGTTGAACCATCCTTGCATCCATGGGAGAAATCCCACTTGATCATGATCTTTTTGATGGAAATGCACACATTCTTAATTGCAATTTTGTGATCACATATTTTGAGTACTGTGGAAATGAAATATGAACAAAAGACAAACAGTCTCAGGCAACTTAAAACATGCCTCAAGATGTCACACATATTCATATACAGTTGGTTTTTCACATGGCAAAATTAGTATTAACTAAACCATCTATTTACAGGAAAGAATTTTTGAGCCACTCATGTAATTTTTTTTTATTATTATTTTTTTTATTTCAGCATATTATGGGGGTACAGATGTTTAGATTACGTGTGTTGCCCTTGGTTCCCCCCCGCCAAGTCCGTGTTTCAAATATGTCCATCCTTCGGGTAGTGCGCATTGCACTCCTTGTGTATACAAATACCCGTCCCCTCCTCCGTCCTTCTCCCTCCTCCCGCTGCCGTCCCCCTTCCCCAGCATCCAATAGATGTTGTTCTGATATGTTCATTTATGTGTTGATTAGTTAATACCAATTTGATGGTGAGTACAAATGGATCCCGTTCTTCTGCTCTTGTGGTGCCCCACTTATTTTAAATAACAGGGACTTCAGTTGAAGACACTTACAACTATTGAATCCATTTCCCCAGTATTTTAATCCAATTCCTTCAAGATCGACTAGACCAAAGTGAATTGTACTAGTCCCATCAACCTTCATCATCTACTGCAGAGAGGTTCGTTTGCACAGAGGGCTGGGGGGGCCTGCTGAAGGAGTGATAGGTGAAGTGACCTCACTCCTCTGGCCACAGCTGTTTAAATCAGAGGTTAGCACTTGACTCAAACTGGGCCAGATTCTCAGTTTGGGGAAACTGGTTTTGGAACATAGTGACAGTCAGGCCCTTGAGTTCAAAGGACAGGTAGGATTGTTTGGGGCCACCATTTTCTGCCACATACACAGTGAGACTGATAGAGCTGATCTGCAGAAAGAGAAGCAAATGTGTAGTGGGAAGAAGACAGACCATTTGGCAAAGGGAAAAGAAGTTGGGTGGGGGAGATCAAGGTTGCTTTACTTCCTCATTGTTTTTCTGTCCCATTCCCAGGCCTTCTAGAAGGCTGGTGATGCTTCTCACCCTTGATTCTGTGGAAGATCTTTGAGTCTTTCCAGTATACTCTCCTCCCTCCCTGTTAGCCTAGGTTGAGTGGGTTTTTATTATTTTTAGTCAAACATTTCCTGACCAGGACAAGTGGGTAGGCAAAATATCGTGAGGGGAAGAACAAGCAGATCAATTACTGCCATGGTACTTTATTATGGTGTTTGTTTGATTGGGTCCTGCTCTTGCAAACCTGTCTTCCCACCTGGGATACCAGGTGGTTTAGCAGAGATTGGCCTTTCTGTTTAGGTGTGACTTTTGTGTTGAGGACACCAGGTAATCACGAATCTGTCATTCATTAACCAACTGGATAAATACTTAGTGAGCACCTTACTCATGCTAACGCACTCTGAGAGGGTTTGGAGATATATCTGAGTTAATACAATCAAGTCCCTCCTTACAAGGAGCTCAGTGCCAGCAGCCTAACCATCTTCTTTTTTTTTTTATTTTCTTTTTTGTGGCAAGCAGTTCTAGCAGACTATCTTCTTTAATCAAATCTATGACTCAAGAGCAAATTTTATTTTAATTCTATTGATTTTTAAAAATACTTTTTCTTCCGATTGTGTGGCAAATATTCTAATGAGAAGCCTTAAGAAAGTTTAAAATCCCAAAACTGGATAATCAAGTCTTTAAAAAAAGACTTTTGATGATATGAGAATAGTTTCACATCTGTTATTTTTTATTTTTATTTTGTTTTTTTGAGATAGGGTCTTGCTCTGTCACCTAGGCTGGAGTGCAGTGGCGCCATCACAGCTCACTGCAGCCTCGAACTCCTGGACTTGAGGGATCTTCCTGTCTCAGGCTTCCAAGTAGTTAAGACTACAGGTGTGCTCTGTCATGCCCCACTAAGTTTTTAATTTGTTTGTAGTGATGGAGTCTCACTGTGTTGCCCAGGGTGGTCTCCAACTCCTGAGCTCAAGTGATCCTCCCGCCTTGACCTCCTGAAGTGCTGGGATTACAGGTGTGAGCCACCATGCCCAGTACATCTCTTTTGGTGAACATTTTGATATTTAAAAATACAACTTGAAATTTTGTGGCAAAATTATACAGATTAATTCCACATCAAACTCTCCTTTGCGTTGGCAATGTTCCATTTCTTTCCTTAAAAAAATATATTTATACAGTGTTGCCTCTGTGTCTCTGTCAAGAACCCCAGAATCTCATATAGGAGTTATGAGATTCTCTGCATATTCTCTGAATATTCATGTTTTTTAACTCAGAAAGCTGTGTGTTTTCTCGGACTTCAGAGGCTGAGGCTCTGGGGAGAGGGAGGAGATTTTCCTCACGCTTTCTTCTTTGGATTGCACACTCCGATAAGGTAGCTTCTTACCAGTCAGAAATAAAGGAAAAGGAGAGGAGCAAGGGAAGGAGGAGAAGAAAAAGAGGAAGAAGAGGAAGAGAGAGGAGAAGAGGAAGGAGAAGCAGCAGTAGCAGAAATTAAATCAAAACGAAGGATCCACCTGTAGTTTTCCTCCAGGCTCTGCGCTTTGCTCAATCGGATGCTGAAAGAATAGAGCCTGCAATGTCTCAAGCTCTGTCTCCCTCTGGTGACCAGTCTTACTATTTCTGGATGCCAGCACAGGCTATGGTCATCCCTGTTTTTCTGAGAAGCTAAAGCCTCCATTGATTTTAGAAAGAGAAAAAAGTTCACTCTTTCCCTTTGAAAACTCTAAGTTCACTCTTTCCCCTTCGGTTGGGGCAGCAGGATGACGCCACTCCCAGCACAGGCCCCACGTCTGACTGTCTAGGTCTGCGTGCCAGCTCCACTGAGCTGCTTACCGGGAAGCACTCAGTGCACTGTCGAAACTCTCTGTGCCTGTTTCCTCATCTGTAAAATGAGCAGGAGAGTGCATGTACCTCAGAGGTTGCGGGAGGAAGGAACAAGATACCCCACGTCGGCACTTTGCGTCCTGCCTGGCAGGGAGAGTGCGCGTTGCAGCACGGTTGTGGTTTATGCCTTCACAGGGGCACCAACGTAGGAGGGCTCTGGAACTGGGATCCACACTCCTAAACATTAGAAAGCACAGCTTTTCCAATAAGACAAAGGCATCCGGAAATGAGACATTAGCTAAGAAAGGATGAGGGTGTGTACATTAGGAGTCAGTTTCCATGAAGGAATTCACAGCTCATATTTTCAAATCAGATCCTAAAAGGTACAAAACGTAAGAAAAACATAAAATGTTTTCCAGATCCTGGTCACCAAAGGAATTTAGAAGTTTCTATTTCAGGGAAATTCTAGAGTCTGACTCTTTGGGTTAAATTCTGATTCTACCACTTCTTAGCTGTTTGACTTTGGGAAAATTATTTGATTCTTCCGAGCCTTTGTCCCCCACTCTGTAAAATGGGAATGAGAATTGCTTTCCCTGCCAATGTTCATAGTGAGACCATCCACAGGAGACCTAGCAAACCTTTGCTCAGAGGAAGCCCTCTATGTATGTTACATATTATCAACTCCAATGCCAGCTGAGCTTCTCACTCTCGTAAAGTTGAGCCCAGTATCAAGGGAGAAAACTTGCTAACGGTAATTTCTTCTGAAGCAAAGGGGTTAGCAGAAAGTCCACTTCCCATTACAAAAGAGGTTTTCAGAATTGGCTGGGTATTGGAATTGCCTGGGGAGCTTTAAAAAATGTCAAAGCCGGGGCCCCACCTTCCAAGGTTCTGATGTAATTGATCCGGGTGTGGCCTGGCACTGACTGCATGAAATCTCTCCAGATGGTGGTAAGTGCAGCCAAGGTTGGGAGCTACTGCCTTAAGAACACCTTTCTACACATTTGCGTGATGTTAGATTTTTTTTTTTTCTGCACCTTCATGCAAATCTGCTAAGGTAGGCAAGCTGAAAAGCAATTTAAGAACAGAGTATAATTTTGTTAGAAAGACACAAAACAGAAAAAAGAGAGAGAAAAAAAGAAAGGAGTATATTTGAAATCAGAGCAGTTCGACTGGCTTTCGAGGATCAGGAAAACAATGGGTAAGGACACGTAAGTCCCACCAAGTACTTTTGGAAGCTGCGATGTTCTTTAGAACCATGAGCCTGCCCCCATTCTCTCCCAAATCCCCTTCGCTTACACGGGGGGGCGCAAGTGCCCCGCCATCCCTCAGAGATCCCAAGCCTGGGTCATTACACACACGTGTGTACACGTGAACCCGAGTCAACAGGCGGCATCAAGGGGAGCCTTAAAAGGGAAGAGTCTTGTGGAAAGATATGAAGGAAGCTGTAGGAGAGGAGTGGGGTGGGCCGGGTCGGGGAGAACTGCCTCTGTCTCTGCGGCAAGGGACTGCAGGAGGAGGCCAGTGGTGTGCTACCTGTGAGAAGCCCAGAGCCCTTCTGAGAATAACCTGAGGGTCAGCCGGCCCTCGGGGATGATGTTCTTGGGGAGCGGGATTTGAGGGTGGTACTGGGGGAGTACAGCAGGCAAGGGCCCCTTGCAGCCGAGGAGGTGCAGGCACACAGGAGGGTGTCGTCCTGCGTGGAGAGAGGTAGGGCGTATACGGCGAGTCCGGGGACAGCAGCTGGCAATTAGATGCAGAGAGGCTTTCCAGGACGAGCCTGCAGTGCCCTTGTCTCATTTTCCCTGGAGCCTGACTAGCTGGTCTGAATCCCAGCGTTGCCACTGCGTGACCTGGACATGCCACTTAACCTCTCAGTGCCTTGGTTTCCACACCCACAACGGCGGTGACACGGGTACTCACCTCGCAGCGTTGTTGGAAGGCAGTCAACGCAATTCGGTGTAACGTCATTAAACGCAATCATTGCCAACGGCTTTAGTTAGTGCTGAGGACATACTAGGGACCATATTCAGTGTTAATATTATTATTGTTTCTAATTTAGCACTGAAGAAAAGTGTTTAGGTCTTAAAGAAATGAAATCATGTTTTATTAAAACAGAAGTGACTGCCATAAAAGGGGCTGTACAAGAAAACTAAAAGCCAGATCTTTTGTTTGAGAGAATTCTGATGCAGTGCGGACCCTTCCTTTAACTTCAGCGGGTGAAGTGTTGGCAGGTGGTATGCCTGAGACAAAGCTAGGAAAAGAATGCCCCCACGATATGCTGAAATAAAAAAAGAATGCCACCGCCAGGCCAAAGCCACCTGGCGTCCTTTGCAGAGACGGCAGGGACGCCGCAGGAGAGACGCGGGCGGAGCTGCAGCCCTTCGTGTTCCCGGGAGACTCCGGGGCCACCCTGTGTCGCAGGGGTGACTAAAAATAGTCCTCTCCACTGTTAGGTCTTACGGCGCCTTTTCTTGGACCTGAGTTATTGGCCAGCTGGTCCCTGGAGCCCAAGGCCTGGCAGAACTGGACGCGGAGTGCGGGTCATGCTGTCTTTGTGGGGCAGCTCTGCGGCATGGCGGGCGGGCAGGAAATATCGGAGCAACCACCACAGGCCTTGGGAGCTGTGGAAGGTGAGGTACGATGAAGCCCTGAGGAGAGACCGGGCCCTGCTCGCCTGCTGCCACAAACACAGCCCGGTGGCTGATCTCACAGTGCTGGGGAAGGGCGGGGCTGGGACCCTGCTGATTCCCTGGCTCAGACAGACAGTCAGATACGGTATTTGGTCAGGGGTGTTACGGTAACCAATTCTGGGTCCAGTCAAGCCGTGATTTTATCCCTGAAATGTAAGAATTAACAAACTCCCCAAATAGCTTCAGTCCAGAGAAGATTCCCAAAATGGTAAGAATCAGATTCAAAGTGTATCGGGATAAAAGGAAAAGCTATTTCAGGGTCTCTGTTAATAAGGACATCACCCAAAGTTTTACCAGAACTAGTTTTTCAAAAGGCTTCAAAGTTTCACAAATTAATTAACGTTTTACATTTAGTGTCCCACGAATTTCACATCTGCTACTGATTTTCTTACTAATTAGAAAAGCTGTTGGTGGAGGAATGGTTAGGAGATGTTCACAAAGTACAAATTAGGTCATAATTAGAAGGCAGGGGTATGCTAACGAGCAGCAAGGCTGATAGACCAGTGTTTACACCAACGGAAGACTCTCCTTCTCATGGGTCTTGGAGCTAATTTCTATTAGAATTCCGTATAAGTACGGATACAAATCCCATTTGATAGCTTGGTGGGAGTTACTTGAAACTATACAATCTTCAGAGAGAAGACTCATCCTCTGAAGTCTTTTAGCCTCAAAATCGAGTGGAGAATATTAGACCTACCTAATACCTGTTCTCAGGTATAACCAGCTGAGACTTGTACCACTTCCATAATTATATGAACGTTACATTTTTGGAATGCTGTGAGATATGCATCTTAAAGCGTCTCTTCTTTTTGTGAAACCCCCAGCCTGGCATGGGCCGAGAAGGTAGCCCTGGCTACCACGGAGAACAAAGCAGGGGCCAAGGTCACTACCGTATGGCCCAGCTGTAGTTCCCACCATTTTTGCTCTGCCATTTGTCTTCATGATCTTACTCAGGCGCTGCAGACAGCCTGCTGCTCCAATGTAAAACAGACAAGGAGTACGAGCTGTATAGCTAACGCACACTGATTTGTCATAGAAGGTAACAGTGAAATTTAGGGCAGTTTACCTGCCACAAGAAAGTAACCATCTTATTGAAGAAATAAAACATTCAAGGAAAGCCAATACAAGATAGGATATGGGTGCTGGATACCCTAAATACCTTGAATTGATCATTACATGTTCTATGCCTGTAATTAAATTTCACATGTACCCCATAAGTATGCACAAATATAATGTATCAAGAAATTTTCTTAAATTTTAAAAATGAGGAAACCACGACTGTTTCTAAATCTGGAGCCCCTCTCCCAGCCTCAAATTAGCAGTGACATTGATGAGCATCTGTAGCTCTTGAAACAGACTCTCCTGTGCCACGTGGCTCTGATCCCTCTGCAGAAGAAAATCGCCAGGACATAGCCTGTCAGAGGCCAGGACCTGGGGATCCCTCATGATATTCATTGCCAGATCTTTCTGATTTTTCAAGAGAAATTGGAACACTGGATCTATACAGGAAATTTGCCAATTTAAAAAATGTTAACAACAAATTTAAAACTTTAAAAACCTGCTAGTCAAACAAAACACCACACCCCAAATACTCACTCATGCCATTAACATATTAATTTTACATGTGGCCTAGACCGAATCTGTCTTAGGCTGATGATCCCAGTCTCAAGAGATACAGACAGAAAGTGCCAACAGAATTTAGAGATGGGTGATTTTCTGGTGAGCTGAAAGAGTCACAGAAAACTGCAAGAAGCACTGTGATAATCTGCTGCTTTGTTCCAAAGACATGATTGCTCTTATTTTTACTGTTCAAAAATTGGAGGTTTTTTCAAATTATGAAATATTTTTAATTATGAATATATTCTGCTAATATAGTCCCATATTAAGTCTATATGTCCCTAGAAAGCTGCTCCTGGCTGTTCGTGCATGTTATTTTATGATGTAATATGTTGGGATAGAGGTAAATAAATCCCTCAGGCAAAGCAATTTTTAAAACTCAGGAATCCTAACACGTGTCATTTTTTAAATTTAATAGAGCGATATTCTGCTAAAAGAACATTTACTCTCTGAAGACATATCTGCAGCTGAATGTTGCCTTAAGGAACTACAAGTGCCTCACTTTTACCAAGAGCATGTATATAAAATTAGATTACATTGACATTCCAGAGATAATCATTAAATGTTCCATTTTGTATGATAGTGAGATGATGCTTCTGTAATAACAACCATCTTTTTTTGTATAACATTTTTAAGGGAGAAAGTTACTTTTAAATTTTATAATGGTCACAATTACATATTAGAGAAAAGGGACTGATTTTTTTCTGGTACATTTTAATACTGTTTTACATTTAAAAAAATTAATTTATATACAGTAAAAGTCACCATGTTTAATGTACAATTTCGTGAATTTTGATAAACATATACAGTTGTGTAAACTCTCATGCCCTGTTTTGACATGAGAAGTAAAATATAGTCTCAGATCTAGATTCATCAATTGCTTCAGTTTATTCTTTTAATGCATTCAGATATTTCACGGGCTGTTGATGTTCCAGGCATTGGGAATACAAAGGAGCAAAGACGCAGCCCCTGGCCTCGAGGAGGTCTCCGTTCTGTGGAGAAGCCAGACACCTAAAGGTGAGGATGCAGTCAGACAACTGCTCTAAAGGGTATCTGCGCAGATACCACCCCCATTTATTCATTTCACTAATATATAATCTAATCCACCCATCCATACCAGGCCTACTGCTATGTGTTGAGAGTCAAACTGCGGACAAGAGAGCCCAGCAAATGCCCAGCCCTGTAGGGGAAACAAACAGATGAGCAACTGGATACAGCACAGAGAGAGGCGAGTTCTCTGCTGGGAAGGACAGAGATCTGTGGGGCCCTTGGGCTGGGGGCCCTGGACAAAGCTACGGCCTCCACTGCAAGCAGAGGGAGCCTGCTGGGGAAGTTACGAAGGCTCTTGGTGAATTCCTTTCGTGGTTCCCCTGGCATAGCCCAATTCAGGAAGGGGTTGAGGAAAACTTCACAGAGTGGTAAGAAGTTTGCTTGGGAGAATGATTTATGACTGGTTAATGATGGAGAAAACGTGTGAGAGAGCATTTACACAAAACTACAATCCAAGGAAGCTTCTGTTTTTCATGCTCCAATCAGGCATAGAGAAATGGCTGTCCTGCTGACAGGGCGTCTATGCTCCACTGATCCATGTGGTGGCAGCGCCCGGAAAGCCATTTATTAGTAGGGGGAGGACAGAGAACAAGCCTGGGTGTCTGGTACCAGCCGCCCCAGCCGGGCCCCGCTGGCCCAGCTCCAGGTGCTGACAGCCAGAGGCTGGGCCCGTGATGAAGTAGACGTTGGCGGGGCCTGTTCCCAGCCAGCCAGCCATGGGGTGCTGAGATAAGCCGCCCTAATGGGCTGCCTTGGCTCCCCTATCAATCTCAAGGCAGGCGGATGGTGGTGGTCAGAAGGCGGCCAGAGCAAAAGGCTCCCTGGATTGGAATGCTTGGTTTTGTCCAGATCCATTGGCCTGAACTTCTGTGTTCTTGACCCTGCTGGGCGGTGTTCATGGGCTATCAAAGGGGACACTTAATTTAAATGCTCAGAACTTTATTGGTTTACATTTATATCCCTGCTCCTTCCCCACCTCTCCATTATAAATTAGTGGAAATCTTCCTCCCTAGCCAATGACTTGTCTCTGAGCCCCTTTACTCCAGCCACGCCTTCCCAGCCTCATCTGTTTTCCTGTCTATCTAGATGCTGGCTTCTTTACAAAGCACAAAGTCAGCCTTAGAGTCCGATAGCCCTGGGGGTTCTCAGCCTTGGCACTGTTGACTTCTTGGCTTGCGTGATTCTGCGTGGCGGGGGCTGTCCTGTGCACTGTAGGCGTCTGGCAGCATCCCTAACCTTACCCACTAGAAGCCAGGAGTGCACCTCTAGTGGCAACCAACACTGTTGCCAGACCTACCAAATGTCCCCCACAGGATAAATTGCCCCTTGTTGAGAAGCACTGAGCTAGGTCTAGGTTGTAATTCCACCTCTGCCACTTACCAAGTTACTTAGCTTCTCTGAGCCCCAATTTCCTTGTTCATAAAGTGTCTTCTATGGTTGTTATAAAAATTAGAAAAATATCAAGTTGATTAATTCCTGGCATGTGGTATGCCGTCAAAGTGCAGCTATTATTACCATTTTAGTACTCTGTGAATTTTCATGGATAATTTTTTATTTGTGATTCCAGATTTCTGGTGACCAAATTTTTCAAGAAAGATTGCGGAATTGACAGAAATTTCCTTGGCTCTGTAGCCTGCCACGTAAGGAAGCTTGGCTTGGGTTGCATCACCTAAAAGTATAGTTTCTATCTGGGTCTCTGTCTGGGAAAGCTGCTGTTTTCAACATTCCTGCAAAATAAGATCAGCTGCCCGATGTGCTTAAAGAGATTTCTGCCTGTGACTGCCGGCTCTGGGGTTTGAACTGCCCCCTTCACTTCCCATTATGAGCACGTAGGTCACTCATGGTTTTCGAAGCTAAGATTTGAATTCTCCATCCTTTGAGATTCAGGGCTTAGAACAGATCCAACCTGATTTCTTAGTAGAGTATTAAATGATTTGGAAAGAGGGAGCTATTTCTTAAAATAAGTTGTAATTTTCCAAAGAAATGGCCTTTTAGGATTGCTGATCAAGGTTTAAGGAATGTCTTCCAGCTATCTCCACTGCCCCAACACAGACACTTTTCTCTTTCTTATTCTGAAAATATGCACAATTTTTTGTAATTACACTTGAAAAAGTGTTTTCAAGAAATTACTGTTCTACTTTTGGCTGGTTTATAAAGAATAGGGAAGGGGAAGAAGCATAGAAGAGGAGACATATTTTGCAGTTTATTGAAAGTGTGAGGTGACAGCCATGCTTCTTCCTACTGTCCTCCCTCCTTTCTTGTCTTTTCCTTCCTTCCTTCCTTCCTTCCTTCCTTCCTTCCTTTCCTTCCTTCCTTTCTTTCTTTCTTTCTTTCTTCCTTCCTTTCTTCTTTCTTTCTTCTTTCTTTCTTTCTTTCTTTCTCCCTCTCTCTCTTTCTTTTTCTTTCTTTCTGTAAAAGCCCTTAGTTTATTCTAGGACCTGCCAAGCATGATGACAGTGACAGAGCTAGGACATAATAACAGAACTAAGAATGACAAAATTAATTTTTCAGTTCTACTGGAGTGAGCACGTGTCAAACATAAGTGCACACTGTAGTTGCACACAAGTTTTGATCAAAGTTTTACTCCTTTGGAAGAATAAGAGTGTTAAGTACCAAGGAACCAAAAAGGAGTAAGACAGTCTCTGTACCCAAGAAGTAGAGAACCCAGCAGGGAGAGAGTAGATAATAGAGTTGTGAAGATTAAATTAGAAAACCGACTGAAAAGATTTTAGAACAGTGCTCACACTGAGTAAGTGGTCAGTGCATTTCAGGAGAAAGGGGAAGTGGAAGGAAGGAGGAAAGAACTAAGGAAGAAGGAAGGAGGGTAGGAAGAAGGAATTGGAACCATATAGGATAATGTGTTAAATGACAAATGAGGTGGACAGACAATTCTTTAGGAATTTAGAGAAGATTCCACGGCATGGCTTAGTCAGAGCAAACTTCTCGAGGTAAACATGGAGAGACATCTAAAATGTCAAAGTAGTTGAGTAGAAACAGAGGCCTTTGGCCAATAACTTAAATATTTCTAAGAGATAAACATTCATCAGGCAACATTCTATTAAATATGAATTCTTTTGCATTGCTAGAATTCTCTTCTGAGCTCCTCAAAATATCAAGATAATGTAGGAAAATGAAAACCACTGCCCCTTAGTGTCTTAAACCACTATTTTTAGAACATGTGAGTATAAGATTTTCCTATGTACTGGACATTTCGTGTCTCTGATGGACAGACCAAGATACATCTAGGAAAGCGCACAGCTGTTCTCCTTGCAGGTAACCAGAAAGAGCCGGAGACATACCTTTATTTACCCACTCTAAGTTGGTGGTTGTGAATTTCTCTCAATGTGGAGATGTAAGTTCTTTAAGTCACTACCTGCTAGGGAAGTAGTAATTTCTTATATTGTTCCTAAGTTTACATCTTTTGGACACTCAGATTCATATCTAAATCCTTAAAATATTCTGTTTCCATATGAGAAAAAATATATCCAATTCCATGTCTTTCAGTTACCTGTTGGCCAGCATTGTTGGTTCTTGCTCAAATACAGATTTAGGATCAACTAGGATCGAGTCTTCATTTCCATTTAGAACAAGAACTTCCTGGATCTTGGCACATTTGAGAAAGTGAGATGATAGTAGCCCTGGACCCAGAAATAAGAGACTCTGTGCAAGGTGAACAACCTGGTATCCCTTCAAACTTATAAATCATTTGTATATTTGTTTAACATTTATTTAGTAGGGGTGAGGAGATATTGATTTTTTATTAACAAAAGTTATATGCTTTCTTAATGCTCAAAATTAAGACATTATTATATGTAAAGCGTGAAATTACTTTTTTTTTCTTTTTACTTCTTTATAAAGTTGTCTTGGAATTTCCCTTTTCTGGATTAACTTCTTGGGCAGCATGTTAAAGTATCCAAACCTTAGATAATAAAATACTCTTATTTTTAGTAAATAGCACTCTGCCATGCATTAAAAAAAACTTGTTTTGTTGTTTTAGAAAACAATTAACTAGCTGGTTTCAAGATTTGTACTGGGCAGATAGTGCTTTGTGATAAATGGTTTTTACAGCTCCACTCAAGCTGTCTACTTTGCTGAAAGCAAGACCCCCCAGTGTGATCTGCAGTCTAGATGGAAACCGGAGTTAACAGGTGCCATGTTTCTAATTTACTCTGCCCAGTTGGCCTGCCCTGGATCCAGCCTGGGTGACAGTCCTGGGCACTGGCTCTGCAGGTCCCAGGGCCAGTTACCTGAGGGCTCCTCTCTGGCCGTTCCTTGAGGACTCATTACATGGGAGTCGTTCATGAGCGACTGAGCTTCCAGAGGCTTCTCTTTATAGATATGTAAACATGAAATTGAATATACATTTATTGAAGAGGCATATTTAGGAACAGGATAAAGATAATTCCATTAGGACTCTATCACATCTTCCACGGTTTTAAAAATTCCAGTTAGCTGTGTAGCTTTCCTTTCAAAATTGTATTAGTCATCTCATTCCTTTTGGGATTACTCATCCTTCTCTCAATCTTCTCTTACTTGGCAGTCTATTTTATAATGTAAGATAATTGGGACTATATGATATAAGGGTAGACTTTGACTTCAGAAACTTAGGGTAGCTTTAAGTTACCTTTAAAACCCTCTGTGAAATGTGGTGGGCAAATTATACCTCTGGCCTTAGAAAACCACTTAAATTGTTCCTAGGGTGGCTTTAAATTCCTACATCCCTAAATGATTCATCCCCTGATTATCTCTGACCTCACCTCATGTCACTCTGCCTCATTCACTCTTGTTAGCTACAGTGGGTTTTGCTGTTCCTTAAATATGCCACACTCATTCCCACCTCAGGGTTTTTGCATTTTTTTTCCTTTGTCTGTAATGCTGTTTTGAGATTTCTACCTAGTTTATTCTCTTATGTCATTTAGATGTCTATTCAAGTATTACCTCCTCAGAGAAGCCTTTTCTAACCACTCTATTTAAATAAGTCACCGGCCCAACTATCATTCTCTGTCACCTTACTTAACCGTTTCTTCATTTCTTATCACTATCTGATGTTATAACAGGTATCTATTTATTTTTGTCAATCATTTTCTTCACTATAATATAAGCTCATCTGGGCTAATTTTTATCTGTTATATATAATACTGTATCTCTAGTATGGTATCTCTGGAGTCCAAAAGAGGTATATTTAGGAAGAATATGAGGAATTGCTCCTTACACAGAAGGTAGTGGCTTAATGAATTTACAATTCAATGTTGAGAGAAATTCATGGCCACCAGCTTAGAGTAGGTGAGCAGGGGAGAGTGTAGTATTTGAGGGCAGGTCTCTAGCTCTTTCTGATTCCTGACTCATAACAGAGGCTTAATAACATGTATTTTTGCTTCAAAATAAGAGTTGTGAATAGACAGTTTTCAACAATTTCTCTAGTTCTAAAATTTGGAGTCCCTATAAATCCTATAAATCCTAATATAAATCCTAAAATTGTCATCAATTTAGTAAAATAGGAAAAACATGCCTTTGAAATTCCTATGAGATCCTAGACTAGGAAAATTCTGTCAATATCACATTGACAAGAGGGAATGCTTAGGGCAGTAATCAGCTTTTCCCATTTTTTCTTTTTCATTGGAGAGAATCAGGAAGACATAAAGACAATCAGAATGTTTCGCTAGTGGAATTGGACTGAATTGTGGCAGATGTGCTCTCCACTTTCCAAAGTGGCCCTGTTGGCAAAAATGTAGAGAAGTTCGAGAGTGAACAGCTGTCACCAGGGCCCAGGCTGAGCTGCAGAGAAGGTCAAGCTTGCATTCTGCATTCCAACCACCTCTTTTCACTCCATTTATTGTACTCCAGCTATTGAATTTCCTCCTGCTGCCATTTGCCTTCTAAACTCTTTCCTTCTCCCTGACTGCTCCACTGATCTGCACAGAGATGTATCTAGTTTCTTCCTCGCTGAGCTAGATTTCCGATCCCCTGAGTTTTAATCAACTGCTTGTAGCCCAATTGATTAAAACATTTATTTTAAAGTTTGAATGAGGCCTAAAGAAAATCTGCAGTTTGAAAAAATGGTCCAATGTCTTACCTGTTCTTCTAAGACCTGAAATTCATACAATTAGGATTGCTGTCTCTCTCTCTCTCTCTCTCTCTCTCTCACACACACACACACACACACACACACACACACACACACACACACAGACATATACGTCATTTCCTTGTAAAGTCAGCCCTGTAAGCTAGGGGGCAGTAAACAAAGCCTTACTTTGGGGGAAATTATAAGTGAACAATCAAGGCCCTCTATGTGCTAAGAGCCTCATGTACATCAGATATTCATGGGTTTGGAAGTACAAATGTTGACATTTTTCTAATCAGACCAAACTAACAAATAATGGTTTTCAGACAAAAGGATTTCCTAACCACTGCAATTTTTATGGTCTTATGGCACAGACTAGAGAAAATGGACACTGCAATTTAACAAAATAGTTAAATAGTAAGAATTCCTTAGAGTCACCTTGACCTGGAACTAGAGCAGAGATTCTCCTTCTCACTTTGCCATTAAAGGATTTTATCCTTAATCCTGGATTTCAGGGGCAAGTCTGGGTTCCCATTCCCCTGACAAGCAGTGATGATGGGCTGAATCCCACATATATGTAACCTTCCCTGGAGATTTTTGGGATTACTAAGGGGAGAGGACCTAGAAAAAGTCTGAGTTTTCTGTTCATTTGTCTCAGAGCCCTCATAATTTGGTGTATAAATGATGAGTGACATCATTTGTCCCTGAGCTGCTTAAATTTGAAAAAGGCAGTTATTTTTAAAAGCAGGGCCAGTGTCCAATGGCAGCCTCAAACGTGAGGGAGAATTGAATTTCACCAAAGAGCCTTGCAGCAGTGACTCCAAATCTAGTGCAGTTGGGTGTGAGCAGTGAACACAGGACACTGTGTCTTTTGCCTGGGATTTAAAGAAGAACTAAGAAAAGAATTTCTAGGGATAGGGCCCAGGAATCTGTATTTTTAATGAACACCCCAGGTGATTGTAATGCACTGCCAGAGATGAGATCACTGCCTGGAAGTACTTCTTCTAGTGGAGCAGACAGGGCTTGGGGATGTGTGTGCTGATTCCCAGAATCGGGAAGGGCACTGAATGAGTTTGCAGATGGGGATTACAGCATGCGGATTTTACAGGGTCTTAGAAAATGTTTTAAAAAGTAAACTTCATTGAAGGATGATTTGCATGCAATCAAATGCATCAATTTTACTATACAGTTTGTTGAGTTTTAAAAAAATATATACATCTGTGTGACAACCACCCCAATCACGATATAGAGTGTTTCCAACATACGTGAAAGTTCCTGTATTCTACTTTGTAGTCAATCCTCCTACCACCCTGGCCCACTCACCAGGCAACCACTATTCCTGTTTCTATCAGTGTAGATTAGTCTTGTCCGTTCTTGAAATTTGTATAATGGTATCACATAGTATATATTCTTTTGTGTCAGGCTCCTTTGGCTCAGCACAATGTTTTCAAGATTAATCTATATATAAGTAGTTCATTCCTTTTTATTATGAGTAGTATTCTGTTGTACAAATGTACAAATATTTGCTTAACCATTCACCTATTAATGGACATTTGGGCTTTTTCCAGTTTTATGCTATTATCAATAATGTTGCTATAAACAATTTTGTATATGCTTTTTGGAGATAGATGTTTTCACTTCTCTTAAGTAAATACCTAACAGTAGAACTGCAGAATCATATGGTAGGTGTATGTTTGACATTATAAGAAATTACCAGTTTTCTAAAGTGGCTGTACTATTTTGCATTCCCACCAGCAATGTAAGAGAGTTCTAGATGCTTGACGTCCTTGACGACACCTAGTATTGTCAGTCTTTTTAATTTTAGCCATTCTAGTGACCACATAGTGGTGTCTCATTTTGTTTTAATTTGCATTTCCCTCTAATGACTAATGATGTCGAACATTTGCCATATGTATATCTTCTTTTGTGAAGTATCAGTTCAAATATTTTGCCCATTTATTTTGGGGGTTGTTTGTCTTCTTACAATTCAGTAAGAGTTCTTTATATAGTCAGGATATAAATCCCTTATCAGAAATATGTACTGTGGATATTTTACGCTGTTTGTGACTTATCTTTCATTTCTCAGTGGTGGTGTCTTTTAAAGAGCAAATGTTTTTTATTTTGCTTAAATCCAACTTATCATTTTTTCTCTTTTTTGTGTCCTGTCCATAAAAATCCTTGCTTGCAATCCAGGGTCACAAGTATGTTTCTCATGTGTTTTATTCTAGAAGTTTTGTGTATTTGGTTTTTATGTATATGTCTGTGATTTAGAGTTAATTTTTAGTACAATTTAGCACTCAAGGTTCTTTTGCTCATTATATTAGGGTTATCCAGAAAAACAGAATGAACAGACTGTATATAGACACACACATATTGAGAGAGAGAGAGAGAGAGATTTATTAATATACTAAGGAATTGACTCACACAATGTAATGGTTGGCTTGCTAAGTCCCAAATCCGATGGGGAAGTCTGGCAGGCTGGAAACTCAGGGAAGAATTGCAATTCAAATCCAAAGGAAATCTGCTGGCAGAATTCCTTCTTGCCTGGGGGAGGTCAATCTTTTTCTATTAAGGCCTTCAACTGATTGTCTGAGGCCCACCCACTTTATGGAGGGCAATCTGCTTTGCTCATAGTTCACCAATTTAAATGTTAATCTCATTGAAAAAACATCCCCACAGAAACATCCAGAATAATGTTTGACCAAATGTAAAATTATCTATCATACCCATACAGATATCCAATTGTTCTAGGGCCGCTTGTTGAAAAGGCTATGCTTTTCCCATTGAATTATCTTGAACTCTTTGTCAAAAATTAACTGACCATATATGTCTGGGTCTATTTTTCCACTGTATATTTTATTAATCTATTAATATATCTCTGTCCTTACACCAATGCAACTGTCTCGATTTCTCTAGTTTTGTGCAAATATTAAATTCAAGGAGCGTAAATCCTCTCATTTTATTTGTTTCCAAAATTACTTTGGCTTCTCTATGTTCTTTGCAGTTCTGTACACATTTTAGAATCAGCATACCAGTTTCTTAAATAGTAAAATCCTTCCAGGAACTTGACTAGGATTGTATTGAAGCTACAGATCGATTTGGGAGCAATTGACATCTTAACTGTATTGATTTTTTTTCAATCCATATGCACAGTTTATTTCTCTGTCTTTTTAGGTCATTTTCAGTTTTTCTCAGCAATATTTTATAGTTTTCAGTGTACAAGTCTTACACATATTTTGTTAAATTTGCTTCTAAATTGTTTATCTTTTGCAATTGTAAAATATTTTAAAAATTTCACTTTCCAATTATTCATTGCTAATATATAGAAAGGCAATTTCTTTTTATTAACCTTGTGTACTGAGACCTTGCAAAATTCACTATTAGTTCTGGTAGTTCATTTTGTAAGATTCCTTAGGATTTTCTATGTACGCAATCATGCCATTCATGAGTAAAGACAATTTTACTACTTCTTTTCCAATCTGCAGGCCTTTTATTGCTTTTCTTTGCTTTACTTTACTGGCGAGGACTTCCATTACAATTTGAATTGCAGTGGTGAGAAACGACGTCTTGCCTTCTTCCTAATCTTAACAGTAGGAAGGCAGTTAAGTCTTTCGCTGTTAGATAGGATGTAGCTGTAGGCTTTTCTTACACGTCCTTTATCATGTTAAGAATGCTTTCTTTTTTCTTAGTTGGCTGAAAGTTTTTTATTCATAAATTGGTATTAAGTTTTGTTAAATTCTTTTACTATATCTATTAATATAATCATATAATTTTCTCTTTTATTGTCTTATTGTGGTACATTACATTGATTGTTTTACAAATTGTAAAATCAACCTTCCATTCCTGGGATAAACTCCAAATGGTCATGATACATAATTCTCTCTCTATATTGGTAGCATCAGTTTGCTAAAATTTTGTTAAAGACTTTTGCCTTCTATTTTCATAAGAAATACTTATCTGTAATTTCCTTTTAATGTATTTGTCTGGTTTTAATATTAGAATAATAATATGAGTTAGAAAATATTCCCTACTGCTTTATTTTCTGAGTTTGTGTGGGATTAGAAAAAAATCATACAATCTATTTATTAAGTAAAGGGCTCTATTATACATAGGGCTGTTTAGATTTTTATTTCTTTTTGTGTCAATTTTGATAATTTATGTTTTTCAAGGAATTTGTCTATTTCTTCTACATTGCCAAATTTATTATTACAGAATTTCTCATAACACTATCTTTTTAAGTGGCCCTATAATCTATAGCAATAATGACTATTTGATTCCTGATATTGTTGTTTTATGTTTTTTCTTTGTTTTCCTCAATCAGCCTGGGGTTTACCAGTTTTGTTGATCTTTTCAAATAACTAAATTTTGGTTTAATGGATTTTGCTCTATTGTTTGTTGTATTTTTCATTGATTTCCACTCTTATTTTCATTATGTTTTTGATTTTACTTTGGGTTTAATTTGCTTCTTTTGTTGTAGCTTCTTAATTAGAAACATGATTGATTTTAAATGTTTATTCTTTTCCAATATTAGCAATAAAATCTCGAAGTTTACTACTTATCACTGCTTTAGCTGCGTCCAACAGTTTTGATATATTTTGTTTTCACTCTCATTCACCTTAAACTACTTTTAAGTTTTCTTTGTAATTTCTTCTTTGACCCAAAGATATGCAGATATGTAAGAAAATGGAATCATACTTTCTTTGTATTTGTAACCTGCTTTTCAACTGAATAATAATCAAGAACATTTTCCACTAAATAATTTTCTGCAGCATCATATTTAAGGAGTGTATAGTTTTGCACGTTATTGATATATCATACAAAATTTATTTAAACCAAGCTTCAGTTGTTGTATAACTAGTTGTTTCTAATTTTTCAGTTACAAATTATTGCAATAAATATTCTCATATTAATTTTTGTGCAATTAAGAATTTTTTTCTTTGTATGGTTTTCTATAAGTGGAATTGTTGGGTAAATTCCCTTTTTCAAGAGAATTTCCTGTTTCATACTGACTTCTTCTTGGCCTGAACCTATATTCTTACATGGTTAATTAAATTCATTCATTTGGCAAAATTGCCACTTGTTTGATTTCCTCTAAGCCTTTTTATTTGTTAGTGAATGATTTTTGCAAAAAATTCTTTCTATTGAATATTCATATTGAATCAAATAAAGAAACCAAATATTTGCATATTTATTGCTTCCTGAAAGTTTTTTTTTTCCACCCAGAGATGACGTGATCTGTGAGCTGCATCGGCCCATAGGCATGGCTGTTTGGGCTTCATACCGATGAAAAATATTAAACTGCCAACATCTACAATTTGGGGGATATCACATATAGCATTTGGATTTTCAAGCTCTCTTAGAAAATTGAGAATCTGGCAGCAATGGGCCAGATTCCTGTATGATGAGAATTAGTGCAAATGGAGTAATCACTCCTGTTAGACAGGGCCCGCCCTTTCCATTGTGCCGCAGTTCTCACTGAGCCAGTGTCACTTGATTAGAACACAGCCTGACTTTTCTAGGCATCTGGATTCACAACCCCTGATTCTGCAGGATAGAACCTATTAGAAGACTAACACTAGTCACGTATAGGCAATCCCTGAGTTACCATTCAAAACCAGGTGACAATGGTCTCTACATGCAGGCATGAAAATTTCCCAGTGTCCATGACTTGCATTCTGCCATGGGTCCTTCCCCTTCCTTTTCCAAGAAACTCTAGAAATTTCCTTTGGTAACCTATAAGATTTATACTTCCAAAAGGAAACTTGGCTCTTTTGAGATACAGAACAGAGATGTCCTTCTTTGTACTTTAATAAACATGAGTTTTTCTAGGCAAAGATTCATTATCTCTAGAACTATGCAAACAGCATGTATCCACATAATGTCTGCCAGATTTTTTAGATCCCAATTTTAAGGGTATGTTGAAGTTATAGCTCTTACCCCTCAGTAGTTTTTAATTCACTGCACAATTAATATGTAAGTTGGGATCAAATTATTAATGTGGGATGTTTGCCATCTATTCCCCTACCCTAGCCAGCCAAAGAGAATTCTCTAATTACCAGATCAATTTCCGGATTCTTTTTCGTCCTATAAATAGGGATTCTTTTCTGCTAGGAGAGAGGTAAGGTCAGTTGACATAATAAAGTGATACAGAAAAGAGAGGGTGAGGAAAGACAGAGAAAGGAGAATGATGTGTTGAGAGAAGTTATGGGGAATTGTGAATTAAAATGCTCTGGATTGGCAGCAAGTATAAAGGGGAAGGGTAGAAAACAAAAGAAGTTTTAATAAATATTGTTATGGTCTTTGAATTTGGATGCCCTTTATGATTCTTAAGAAACATAAGTAAGGGGTTTCGGTTGTTTTGAAATTACTTTTGGCTATGGGAAGCTGTTTCTTGACTGCAAACCTGCTCTGAGACTGAACCATGTCTGTCCCCGGTTTATAAAGCTTGCACAGGCTTATGAATAGGTTTTCCTTGTTCATATCCTTCTAATTTTTTTCTGTGATTATATTCATTTGCTGTTCATGATAGTAAGTACTGAACACCTGTATAAACAAATTTAAGGTTGTTTCTTCTGGCCTAGGGTTTTGGTGTGTACCCTCTTTTAAAAAGTTGAAGACCTAAACAATTGACACATATAGTTCTGTTCTCCTTTTCTGTTTGTATTTCTCATTGTATGGTTTTTCTGAGGTGGGAGTCCACATTAAAGGTCATACTGCTTGTGGCTCTAAGATTTGATTTCTTAAACACATCCCAGGTCAACTAGAGTGCTAGAGTTTATTACTTTTCAAAAACCAAATCCCTGCCAAGTGAAAGGAGAGAAGGGCATGTTTAGATGAAAGTGCTTGATGTTCAAATTCTGCAGTTTGTTGACATTTTATTGCTCAATACAATTTTTCCTACCCTTCGGGGCATTTTGCTTAATGATTTCCCAAGAACAGTGCAATGAGCCTTCAAAGCAAACGGCAGGTTTTAGCAACAATGCTCTTATTCCAATTTATGTGAATCACATGTCTGAAACCTTGTATAAATCTGAAGTTTTTCCCATAAACATTTATGCCCAGAAGATATGGTAAGCTATGTTAACAAGCCATGTTAGATATCAAATGTTAATATGGAGATAATCCAGGTAACTGTCATGTAATAGGTCTGTGTGGGGGTTGGGGGGAGGAGAGGTGAATCTAAACTAGACTTTAGATGTGCAATACAAAATTCATTGGAAGGTATCTGTCACCAGCAGTCTGATAGTGCTGCTTGTTGGATATGAATTTGTTGTTATTAAGAACTGAATGTGTTGGTCTGATGTCTTAAACATTGAATTATGACAAATGTACAAACAGATGATATATAACCCCAAGAAGTTTGTCCTTCGTGGTTATTTATTCCATGAGTCAAGGGGAATATAAGGTATTTATTAGCTTTAAAGTGGTTTTCACCTTATTGAACCACATATATACCAATAAAACATGGCTTTATAAGGGGATATATTCTAGTTCCTTTATGGTTAAAAAATGAGGTGCCAATTCTTACACTGGAAGAGCTATTCAATCCCTCTCTTACTATTCTCTGCTTTTAGAATTGACTCCTCCCCCCTCTTTCTATGTTTGTACTGGATTGGGTACTTGTCATGGTCAAGCGAGTCAGTTCAACAGGAGCCTTTCTCTGCAGGCAGGGCCATAGGAACAGTTAGGCCTGGAGGAAGGCTGCCTGGTGTTAATGGTTGGATCAACCTAAAAACATTATTGAGGATAGGAGAATCTTTTTCCCTGGAGGTTTAATAAAGAAAGTTCATGCTTTCCTGTGTCTGGAATCATATGCATGTGCAGTAAGAATCGGGAGGCAGCTGATCTCTCAGGTGTCTGCCCAGCATGAGATACTTACCCCACCCCCATGTATTTATTACTGAAAAGCAGAAGAGAGGGCTTTCTTGACCTTACAATAAAATAAGAAGATATAATAGCGAGCAGTGTTGTAGAGTCACTTCATTGGGGATAGTTTCTAACAGTGTAACCTTCCAGAAACTAATGTCAGGCAAACCTGCCACATTCAGGAGACTGCAGGCGTCTGAACTTGTGTTTAGGAAAATGCTAATACTTATCTGAAACTTCATCTGACCGCCATTCTGCAATACTCATTGCATAATACAGGAAATTTTCAGCCCCGGTTTTTAATTTTCTTCTCTTTTGCGGGCTTGGGGATGGACCTCAATGTTATTTTAACTTAGTTTCCTCCAGGCAAGGAGATTTACTTAATTGGATAGCCAATCAAGAAACCCTGTCACTGAACATTTTATGTAGGGCAGGCCGTGTGCTCCATATGGTCTGTGGTGCGTCTGGAAAACAAAAGACGCACGGAGAGGAAGCTCAGCCTTTCACACATGTCCAGAAGGCGGCTGAAGGATATTCAAATAAAGTAACTATTTTTAATATTATTTTTATTTTATTTTATTGCTCAGTGCAATTTTTCCTACCCTTCAGGGCAAAATGGTCCTAAAATCAGTGGTGTGATTTTTCTTGGTCATCAGAGTGTCAGTCTGGAGAGGAACAATAGCTAGGCATTTGCTTGGAAGGCGGCTATTGTACACACAAGCAGAAAGGACTTTCTATTCTCTTCTTATTACTCTAAAGCTTAAAGATGAATTGCTTCCTGCTGGAGATTTCTTATAATCCAGCAATTGTTGGGAATGTGACATCAGGATTTTTCTCATACACATGTGTGCAGATCAGACAGACACGAAGGTTTGCAGCCAAGATGCCAGTAATCGGGTCAGATGAGCCCTCCGCAGATGGTTCCCTTCTTCTTGAAGCCTTTGCAGGTTCTGGAAATTGGCTGCGACAATAAGTCCTGTGCACGGGCCAAAAAAGTAACTTCCCAATCTAACTTAATATTTACTCCCCGTGCCTACTATTTACTGCTTGTAATAGTTTATTAACGTTTTAAGTATGTTTATTTTTAAAAGCACATCTCTTTCAACATAGATGAATGTAAGGGAAATAAATGCTATAAATAATGATACATAATTTTAGTAATCTGCTTGCACGTTCTTTGTGCTAAACTCAAGTAAATATGGAGAATGATGACATGAAGGAGAAACTTAAGGCAAGAGAAGGGAAGTATGAGGTATTCACCTGCCAATAAAAAAATTTTTTGAATAAGGGACAAGAAATGCAAACAAACAAAAAAAAGAGGAGGGAGCTTCATGTAAAGTAAAAGTTTTCTTCTACCGCTTATTGACCTTGCTTTTCTTTGCACTTGGATAACACATTTTACCTGTGTTGTAGGGTGAGTTTTCCTCAATCACAGACCACCTCCCTCAACCTGCCAGCCCCTCTCCTCCTCCCACCAAACCAGAACCTGGTCCTTGACTCTGGAACTTAATGGGGCGTAAGGGAACAGAACATGACTTTTTGGAATAGAACTCAGGTTTGGAATGGAAGCGAAGACTCTTTCAGCATCAGTTACAGGAGATTCAGTCAGTGTTTGCTGGGAGAAGGCCTGCGCCCCATTACGTCTGAGCCACAGCCACCAGATGGGATGGGGTGTGTGGGATTTATTAGAGGCCGTGCCTGTGCAGGACGAAGGGGAAGGAGCAGCAGCAGGAGAGCCCTCAGACACCGTGAGGGGGCTCAGGAAGGAGGACGGGGTGTGAAGAGTCCCAGACCGCAACACATTTCGGAAAAAAATTTAGCCAGGTCAAGAAGATATGCCCTGGCTTGAATCCCTCTGCTGAGCTCAGTCGCTGGCCTGGGGGAGTGCGCGGCAGAGCTGAGGGCCTTCCCTGCAGGAGGCTCCCTGCAGAGAGCCCAGAGTGGGGTCACCACGGCCACCACAAGGACACTACGGTGCAGGGACCGTAGGAGTGGACATAATGGAGACTCTCAGGATTTAGGACTAAGGCCCTGGATCGGGGTTGGAGCAAGGAGACAAACTGAATAAAACAGAGGACTCACTTTTGAATCTCTGCCCACCTGCATGCAGGTTGGAAAATATTACTTGATCAAGTAAAGGACTGATCGAAGCTTTTCCAAGATTCTCTGGGTTTGACAAGTTACCAGTGAGGCCATTTGGCTGTGGACATGGAGTACGATGCTCGTAGCTGTGATTCTCATTTTGACACTTAATCACGTTACCTGGGGGCATGGGCAGCCAATCACTGCCTCTCAGTCTGTATTTGTCTGCCTCTATTAAACGCAGACCTTACGGGGCTTCTGCCTGGCCTCAGCCAAACCCAAAGTAATTTCTCCCTCCTCTCAGCAACACTGAGCTCCCACCAGTGACATATTATTCTTTGTCTTGTACTTTACGTAAGTGTGTATGTGATTTCTCCCATCCTCAATAGTTGATAAGCAACTTGAAGGTAGCAATTGTGTTATGCTTGGAATCAGCATTGCTTTATACACACCTTTGGTGGGGCTTCGACGTCAGTTAAATAAAATGAAGGAGCAGGATTGGGCAGGTAGGGGAGTAAGGGGAAAAATGATGGAAACATTTAGATTTATTTCAGCCTTCTTATTTTTAGAAGGTCTGGGGTGGCTTATAATAGAAGGCACAGATATGCTACAACCACTGAAAAGGATAAAAAAGTAAGAACAAAGGAAAGGGGTGGAGTTGGAGACAGATTGGTGTACTAGAAAAAACTAGGCTAAGGACTGCTACTGAGATTAAATGCAAACTTTACTTTTGACCTTTTCCTGGCAGACAAGACAAAAAGGAAAACACAAGTTATATAAGGTTCTTATTAGCCAATAAAAAGAACCATGCCAATTTTTCTATAGAAGTAGATTTTTTTCCCTAGCACTAACTCTAAGAGGAATTTATTTTATGGCTCCTTATAGAGCCCTTGGCTTTTTAAACATATGATGGTTTCAATAACAGTTTTATAAAAAACATATAGAAACTTTTTTCTATATGGCTATTTCTAATATTGATTTTTGATAAATGTCACAGTTCAGAGGTGATATTTCTATGGAGACTTAGGATGTAGTCTAACCATCAGCAATGAAATGAGGTTGGGCCCATAGCCTCTGGATGGTACATTTCAATAATAATGACCACAAAATTAAATTCAAATAGAATATAATAACTGTGGCTGCCTTTCTTTAAAATTTGGCTAAATAGTTCTGTACTGACATACACATTTTGTTTTGACATTGGGCCTTCATGATAGTGGAATAACCTAAATTCCAAAGATGTATAATGACTTAAAATTGATTCCAACACATCCCACACTGATATTAAGAAAAACCACTCTGGGGGACATGAAACGCATTCTAAAAGTCCTCTGGTTTACAAATCAGTTTAAGCACCAAACCCAATTAAACAAGTTTCTTTTGTACTCTGGCACTTCTTTAAGACTTGAACATGCTAATAATGTGCCATCATAGATTGGACACCCTGGTAAGCGGACTCTGACCTGGAGATTAATACGCAGGAAGTTTATTACAGATGGCTTTTGGGATCAACACCTATGGAAAGAAAGGGAAGGAAGCAGGATTAAGTGGGAAAGAAGTTGGACCAAACCCATAGGGAGCTCTGGAGCTGGGATGGCTTTTTGGAGTTGTCCCAAGTTGGATGAGGGGTCAGGCCTATATACCCCCACATTGACAGTCACTGGATACAGGCTGCCCAGGGAAGGGGTGTGCTCTTGGGAAGGGTGGCTCTCTTCAGTCAGGGGCAATTCCTAGAGAAGGTTAACACCTGAGGGCTCTGGCCCAGCGGTACTGCCAGCAGTTGGGGGTGTATGTCCTTTGTTTCTGAAGATGGTGCATCATGGGGTATCATAGGACTTTGTATACACTGTTTACCAAACTAACTAGCAAAACATACTTTAATCCCGGAGCCCAGCCAAACATCCCCTAGACCTAGTGGTGAATAGAACACAATTTGTGAAGTCCTGCTTTAGGCTAATGACCTAGATGCGTACTCTGTATTCTGTCAACTGAGCACAACAATTAGATTTTATATTTGGCTGCTTCTACCAGAAGCCAGATATCAGTGATTTATCAATTAAGAGAGTTTATTTTTCTCAATAAGTAACATGGGGTACAGTTCAGAGCTTATGCAGTGGCTGAGAGAACCAGGTTTCTTCCCCCCTCCCTCGTTTCCTTTTTTTGGCATGTGACTTTTGTCCTCATGGCTAAAGAGGTCCTGCTCTACTCCAAAGGGGAAAAAGGTGAGTGCCAGGTAAGCTTCTTCCTCTACAAAATTTTCTAAAGCCCCACTTTATGGACTTTGCTTACCTCTCATTGGCTAGACTGAGTCACATGGCCATTCCTAGTTTCCAGGGCACCTGGGAAGGTAACATTTAATTGGGTTCCCTTACTTAGGAAGTAAGGGAGACAGGGTATTGAGAAGGCAACTAGCATTTTCTACCACAAATAATAGAATTTAAATTCTTTCTTCATTGTTCCTAATTGGTTGAACAATTGTGAGGACAAATTTTATAGGAAAAAATAGATATAAAATATACAGACACATATGAGTACAACATCACAACAGCTTGCCATACTTTTCAAATTTATCCTGTTTCAGACTTTCCACATTTCATCAAAAGCACTTCTTATGAATTTATTATCACCGATTTACTTCCACCATTTGAGACAGAGCTGCGCACATGATAGGCATTCAATGTGTGTGTGTTAGGTGTGTCAACAAAATAACGTATATGACATACAATCTAACACTGTACTGAGCAATGAGGTCATACAATACCATATATCTTGCTGGCGTATCACAAAGAGCCCCTGCAGTAGCGGTTGGGAAGTGGTACCGAGAGTGGGTTTTAGTCTTTGCTTTAACTTGGTCTTGGTTGTGCCACTGCCAGATGGGTAGTTTTCTGGTGATTTGACTTCTACCAACACAGATTTTAGGAAATTTAGGGAAATATTGTATAACAATTGAAGACCTAGCCACATTATAACTAAACATCAAAGTGCAACGACCCCATACTGAATTGAAAAATTATTGTTCTGCCTTCTACTTCTGCCCCCCAGAAAAGAAGCTTCATTTTCTATAATTATATGATTTTAAAAATTTCCCACATATGAAATTATAGCATTTAGTATGATTTTTCAAACTGTACACACATTACCTTAAAAACACCTAATAGGTTCTTCTCCACAGCCTACCACAAGTATAGGGGTATATCACTCTTCTTCTCTCTTTGATGGTTGTTTTTTTTTTTTTTTTTTTGGTCAAACTGTTCTCAAATATTCTCAAAAGACAGTTTAAAGCATCACAAAATTAAAAATGGAGGCCACGGTAAATGTCTGAAGATTCTGCATTTCTAACATGTTCCCCAGCTGATGTCAATGCTGATGATTCCTGACCACATTTTGGGTTAGCAAGGAGCTGGTTTTAAAACTTGGTCGTAGGCTGAAAGTGTAGGGGTTTTACAAACACTGATGCCCGGGTTCAACCCCAGAGAGCTGGATTTATTTGTTTGGGGTTCAGATTAGGCATCCGATTTTTAAAAGCTCCCCCAGGTGATTCTAATGGGCAACAAAATTTGAGAACCACTTCCATAAACTGATTGGAATAGTTTTTTTCTACAAGTCTCCCCAAATGCACAATTTGGTAGACTTATGTATCCTTGTACATCCCCACTATAGTCGATACCAACTTCTGGGTCTTTTTTATTTGAGTAGAGTGCCTAGCTTCATTCCTGGCATGGGCTACATCACAGTTCGTTGAATATATCAGCGTATGGAAAGATGTTTGTCCCACTCACATGCATTTGCAAGGAAAGACGGTGACCTACTTCTCACTGAAAACCTAGGTCTAGCACATTTCTACGTACTGCAATTCCTTTGCCAGGTTTCTTCCAAGGAAGATCTTCTACATGGAGTTTAGAGATCTTGTGAGCAGAAAGCAGAGAAGAGAGAACAAAAAAGGAGGGAATATGACAGCAAAGAGGGAGGAGAGGGAGTAAAGGAAGGAAGGGAAAAGGGAGAAAAAGAGGGAAAGAAAAGGAGAATGAGGAAGGGATGGAACAAGAAGAATGGAGAAAAAATGAAAAGAAAGATGGTTTATTAGGGCATTGAAAGAAAGTTTTAGTAGATATTTACTAACCTGCCATCTATGAAAGGTGATACAAAGATTCTGTTGAGATTAACAAATGTTTGGTCTCTTTAGGAGACAGGAGTCAAGTGCTTGAAAAGTTACATAAAACTATGCAATAGTTAAAGAATAAAAGGAAATGATATCAGAGAAAACACAGGACGTAACGACAGACCTATCAACAAGTGAGAGTTACGGGCTGTGGACAGCACGAACTCCATTTTTATGGGGAAATGGTACCAACCCTGTTGCAATAATCGTGTTCCTTCTGCTCTCTTAGCTCTATGAAGTTAACAGCAAGCATAGAGGTGGCCACCGAAGAAAAAGCATTTAACACAGTTTGTATTAAAGAGTCTTTTAGGGAATTATTTAAATATTTACAGTTATTTCCTCTAGCCTGTACTATCATGTCACTTATACTTATTCACTCTGAGAAAAAAAAAATAATTCTTAAAATCTTACTTGAACGTATCTTTTGAGAGTGCCATCCACACTCCCAATCCCATCATGCACATCTAGAACTTTCTTATTAGTGTTGCAGTCTTGATACTGTTTTATAAGAATAAATAATGGGAATTCAATTCATTCAAAGTGGTGACAGTTTGGTGTCTTGGTATCTTTTCTAAGAAACATTCTTAATTTGCTGTGTTGAACTTTGGCAATACAAGTCCCTTTAGTGACATAAAAGAAGCCAATCTTTAAAAGATGCTGACAGATGTGATTATTTTTTACAACGGGCCTGAGTTTCCTGCCCTGCTGCATGTAATTAGGCATGCAGATAGAGCTTTACTCATTTTACTAGCCCAATGGGAGGCAGCTGGGGCGGGGGCCCCAAAGCTCTGCTTGCTAAAAGGAAACGCTCTCTCTTTCTTTAACATGTAAATGTGTCTGGATTTCTATGGAAAAACAAGAGTTTGTATTCTCATTTTTAAAATGCTGCATAAAACTAAGTTTGTGGTAAGGAAAACATCATTTCTACTGATTTCAGCAACCGTAATTTATCCATTTCATAAGGAACTTGGGCAGTAAAGATAAGTACATGTATAGTTTAAGGGCCGGCATTTTCAGTCTCCTAGCAACATAGTTAAACATTGCCTTGCAGTCTTCCTGATCTGAATCTGCTCAACTTTCCTATTTTGCCTTTTTTATTCTTTGCTCTTCTCTACTTAATACTGTGAGGTCTAAAATGCTAATATCACTAAATGATTGCATTGCCAGAGTTTTCTAGGTCAAGGTAGCATCTCTCTCTTTTAAACTCTTGAAATTTGCTTCACTATGTTTAATTGGGGACTCTGGCTTTTGAAATCTCTGCAGAATGCCCACCCTCATTCATCTTTCACGTATAAAAACACTGTGTAAGAGCAAACCGGGGGCCTCTGGGAGACAGAGAACACTCTCTGGGTCCTCTTCCTTTGAGGCTCCATTTTGGGCTAAGTTCCAAATGTTGGCTTAGTGTGTGACTATAGTGTCACCTCCTCTGCACCAAGCAGACAACCCAGGAATCCACATTTCACATGTACTTGCCACGTGGTCTCCATTAGAATCTCAAGCAACAGGACATAGCAGTGAAATGTGAAGAGACAATCAAAGAGGCCAGATAAGGCCAAGGGGACAAAAATCACAGACAGGGCATCTCATTTGAGGAAAAGGCCATGTGAGAAATGCAGAACCACACATGGCACCGGGCTCTAACAGCAGCAACTCATGGACCCAAGCAAGGACAGAGCACACGAACTGAAATTCACGGGTGTGTTGCTGCACAAGTTGAAAGAAACCTGCCTCTTAGGTATGCAGGTAGGCCCGTCTCGCCCCTTTGTCCAGCAGAAGAGCCGACGCCAGAGCTCATCCTTCCCGTGTGCCAGTCCAGTGGTCATCGCACAAAGGAGATAGCACAGTGCAGGGTCACTAGAGCATCGGGGATAATGAGTAAACTTGGACCAAGTCTAATTATGTTATTTACTGGCAATGTTGCCTTGGAAACAGGACTTCAACTTTCCAAAGTTTAATTTTGTAATCTACGAAAGGGGAGTAGTAATATCACCACTACTGCACATAAAAAGCACTCAGATACTAGCTCCTTCTTCTTTGCCTATACCTGCCTTCTATATCTTGCATCTTATCCAGCCCACGTCTGTCAGATGACACACATATGCGAGATTATCTCCTAATTCAGTAATTTGGTCTGCTTTGTGCGCCAGGATACGGAAAGGCTCACGTTTGACTGACGCGACTGCGGCAGCATTGCTGGTAACTGTCACAGCACGTAGTGCTCCCTCTGACTGGGGAGAGGCGCTCTCCCGGCAAACTAAAACCTGACAGGCCTCTCATAGGCCATGCCAACACTTTGAAAATAAAACTCTTGAAGTTTCAGCAGAAATATATTTTTACATGATAGGAGGAAACCTTCTGGAACTCACTGCTTACATAAATTGAAAGAGCGGCATCAACAATAGGGCTGTTATGGACCCAGGCTCCACACTGTCTCCTAAAGGGATTAGACAGGCCTCATAATGTGTTAAAGGCAGAAAAAAGTGACCTAAGAAGGGGCTAGATCCTTAGTCGTCCTTAGTATTTTCCCATGTCAACGCTGAGACTTGAAAAGGCAGAAGGAATTGACTTACTTTTATATACTTGTCTGATCCTTTAGTGCTTAATAAAATATAGAATGTTTTATTTGACCCCTGTGGGAAAACAGCTAAGCTGGGCAGTTTGTTCCTGAAATCAGATATCAGCAATCAAAATATTTGCAAAGTCCCTTCAAAATCAGAACATCACAGAGTTGTTAGAAAGTAGGTGCCCCAAGCTTATAGGTGGCTGTTAACATTGTTTTATTTCCTTTGTACAAAAAGTAGAAATGACAGAAAAAACACTCTTGACAGAAAACAATACCATTGACCTGGTCTCATCGAGGAATTAAGCCAAATCTGCCCATATTATGGGGAAAAGGAAGTTCAACCAACATTAGCAAATACTCATGCAACTGAGGAAATACAAATGGCATCAGTGGCTTAGTGAATGTCCTGTGGGTGGGCTGAATCAATCCAATCTTAAAAAACATACATTTGCCCAATCATGCTTTTAAACAGCATCTCTTTAAAAAAACAAGTTGTATATACAGATATCACCCCCAAATGCATCTTACATAGTCTACTACTATAAATTTAAGGCATCCTGATATTCTGTTGTTCTGCTGGTGAGGCATTGTTCTCATAGTTCTATTTCTACAGAGAATAGTCCAGAAATTTCCAATGGTGTCCAAAGAGCATCAGTGGGAGACAAAAACTGGATTTATAGGAAGAGTTCTTTTGACTCTGGCTCAGCAACGTGCTTTATGCTGTAGGATTTCTTCATTTTTCTATTGATGTCATTATGCCTAAGCAGAAGAGAAACCACAAGCCAAAATTAGATAAAACTATAGTCAAGTTACAAAACAATACCACTAAACAGCTCACCAGAAATGGAAATTATCTTCACACAAACCACACTGAAGACTTCGTTCCAATAGGCAAATTATTCTTTTTTCATATAAACCACTCTTTAAACAATAAAAGCAATCGTCATGTAATAACACACACTTGCTGAACATTTAATTTGGTTATGGAAGTGATTTCTCAGTCATACTGACTGAAATACAGGCATTCTACAGTCAAGAAAATCTTATTAAAAGTCAAGCAGATATGAAGTATAGTATGACTGGTCTAGTGGAAACAAAAGATATTTATATTTTATTTATATGGATTTACTGGTGACACTTTTTATTCTCCAAATAAGCTTGAGTGTTACAAGTGTGAAGAAGAATGCTTTTTCTTTGTGTGATTACTGAGTGGTAGCCCATGGAAAAACCCCAAGTAGGTAAATCTATGGGAAAAAGAAGAAACTAGGAGACAATAATGCTGTTTTCCCCTCAATACTTGATACCTAGTAAGTCTGTAGAAAAACAGTGCAAACTCAAACTGTGGAACAGCTTTGCTTTTTAACCAAATTTTCCTCTGGGCAGATGTGTTCATTTTCATGAGACATTAGTCTGATTCTGGGTATCAAATCTTCCAGAGAGTAGCTATCTTCTGATGGTGGGGAAGCCTACATATTACTAAATTACTTCTTGCTGCTACTCCAGGCAAAGACAAACTGTTCTTAACTCTACTCACTAACACGAGGCCACACTTGGATGCAGGAGACCCTCATGTGTGGTTTTATGGTCTCAAAACTGTGCTTTGCTCACAAAGACCATGTAGCCAATTCTCAGTGTTCTAGTATATATTGGATCATCATCTGAAAGTTATAGTTCTTATTTTTATTTTTCCTCTGAATATAACTTTAGAGAGTTGTTCATGGGCAAGAAAGGGAAAGGGAAAAAGGTGAAAGAAAAAGAACTACTTGGTTAAAAGATGTCCTAGGGATTCTAATTAAACATGATGGGTTGAATATACACATTTATCATCTCTTTCTTGCAAAACAACACTAAAATGAAAGTAAGGAAATAAAAAAGACATAAATCTACATGAATAAAGGAAATGGGAGAGGAGATGATAACAGACAAAATGAAAATAATATTTCAGAAGTAGGAAGGTAGATGAACATTAGAATTGATTTAGCAGGGCGGGAAAAGCAGAAACCTAAGCTTAAAGTCAGGGAACCCAACAGACTGATTTGCATTGCAAGACCCAGGAATTAAGAGCACCACGTAGTTCTGAAGGTGACAGTAGCTATGTTAAAGAATGAAGAAGTTCTTCACATACTAATACATAAAGACTTCCGACATGGTAAGTGGAAAAAAGTATGAGGCAAAACTGTGTGTACAGTATGCCACATTCATTGTATAAAGGAAGGAAAGATAAGGATACACATTTATATTTGTATTTGTAAAAATTTAAATAATATTTTCATATAAAATATTATAAAAAAGGAATCAATAGAAAACCAGTAAAGTATTATTGGA
>NW_012155062.1:815134-908481 GCF_000956105.1 Propithecus coquereli | reverse complement strand
ATTGGAAGGTAAATTTCAGTAAATATCCTAGAAAGTCAACTAGAACAAGCCAAAGTATGAATAGAGAAGAATAGTTAGAAAATTTGAGGATCAGCCTAGTGTGTCCAACGTTAGAACAAGAGGATTCCCAGAAAGAGTGAACAAAGAAATTGGAGGCGAGAACATTTTCAAGGAAATTATACCAAACATTTCTCAGAAATGAAGCACTTACAGTTCCAGACTGAAACAGCCTGCTGCCCAGGCATGAAAAGGAATCCATATTATGGCAAAGCATCAAGAAATCGAAATATTGGGGCTAACGAGAAAATCGTAAAAGCTTCCAAAAGATCAGCAGAGAATAACAGGACTTCTCAACAGACACATTGGAAGCAAAAGATAATGAGATGATGTGTTCAAGATCCTGAGAGAAAATAATTTCTCACTTAGAATTCTATACCTAGCCAAACACTCCTAATACAGTAAATTGAAGATATTTGCAGACATGCAAGGTCTCAAAAAATTTAGCACCTATTCACCTTCCCTTGGCTGGGAAGATACATTTATTGAAGCACGAGAATAAACCCAATAAAAGGAAAAGCCAGATTCAGGAAATAGAGTACAGACAGGGGAGAAGCAAAAGGAATCTCAAGACGGTGCACGTGGGAGATGCCAGGATGACAGACGTGTAGCAGTGCCAGATGGCAGAAGTGCAGACGGCAGCAGGAGGAAAAAGGGGTTCTCCATGAACAGAGAGAAACTGAGAGACATCTGAGCTGTCTGAAGGTGTGAAAGATGGTTTTTGTCTTCAGCAGAGTGTTTAGAAATGAATTACAAATTAAGAAATCAAAATTATTTCCAGAGGATATATAAAGTTGTATAAGAAAGAAAATGTAATATAGCACAACACAGAGATTCTCTGTGATTATTTAAATTATCATAATAATAATAAATACCAAATACTGATTTAACCCTAAAGAGTGATACACTATATTGTATCACTGGAGGTAGGGGGAGGAAGAGGAAGTAGGGGTGTGTGTGTGTGAGCAGAGCCGGATGCTAACACAGAACTAGATTAATTTGGTTCATTGTTAAGAATATGGACTTAGGAGCCTCAAGGACTGAGTTCAAATCCTGATTCCACACTTTATGACCATCATTACTATGTAACTTTGGGCAAGATACACAATCATTCAATGCCTCAGTTTCCAATACGCAAAATTTGGATAATAATAATATCTGCCACATAGTGTCATTGTGAAGATTAAAATAGTAAATATGTGTAAAGTGCCTGAAATATTCTCTGGGACACTGTAAGTGCTTTATAATTGTTTATAAGTTCTATCATTATTTTTATCTTCATTAGTAGGATGCCCGTAGATAACAGGGATAATATCTGAAACTGAAAATCTGTATGAGCATGTTATTTAGAAACTGAGAATACTAAAGAAAACATCTGAAGGGAAAGCAAATGGTTGATTTCAGGAGAGTGAGAATAGGGAATGGAGTGGATTTGGCACAGGGGAAGCCAGTTTTTGTTTAAATGCTAATACTAGCATTTTAATATACTAAATAGCATTACTATTATAAGTATACTATTTTGACAAAAAATTAACTTAAAAAGAAGTCTAAGGATAATGTCATTTAGACTTTGATGAGGCATTTCTGCTTTAATGTAAAGGGTGCTAAAATGAAAAACACTTTGAACACTCTTTCTGCAGGACAAAACCTAGCATGACTGCAGCTGAGTCGTTAGCAAGTAAAATGTTAACTTGAGGCATTTATCTGAATAATATCAGGATAATTCAATCCTCCCTGAGCCCTTCAATTATCTAGTACTGAATTACCAGTATTCAAAGAACAAAAGTGTTCGGGTAATTCTGGTATGAATTATTCAGATAATTTGCTGCTCCTCGATTTCAGTTTTGGATATGAAATCACATTCTGAGTGACCAAAATTGGAAAGGAGAAAAGACTTAAATTTAAATAACAGTTTTTCAAGCAATCTAGCTTGCTGACTCATCGAGGCATGGATTCCATGTTTCCATAGCCCATGGTGACCAGGCGGCAGCTCACAGGTCAGTGTACAACGGCCCACAGCGGGCACTGCATCTCCACTGGTGGCTGACATAGAGGCCTTGCTATTTCTGTGATCGCCCTTGGAGCTTTACTGAGAGCACTGCCATAAATCCCATCTACTAAAAAATGGGATTTTGGTTCAAAGTATGAAATCTTATACTCGAAGTACCCAGACTGAAACTCACTGTAGGTAGGTAGACTTGTGACCAGAAGGCCTAGATTGATAAAAGACACACTATTTTCTCCCTACACCCCGTGGGATGAGAGGCTCAGTCCTTTTTGTTTGTTTCTTATTTCTTTTTTCCTCTTCTTCCTCCTTTTCTTCTTTCTCGCTCTGCCTTTCCCCAAATATTTATGAAGTTTCTGCCATGCACCCGGCACCAAGCTAGACACTGGGGCTGTAAATGGACATACAATGGGGGTGTTATTTAGGGTCACTGCTATCATAAAGCTCTCACGCCTTCCATGGAGCTTGCCAAGTCTTAATTGTATCCTCTTTTTATTCTCCCTTGATTATGATCTCCCTGAGTGAAGGGACCAAGCACTACCCTTGCACAGAAAAATGAAAGGCTTAGAGCTGAAAGTGGTGTTGAAATGAACGGCCTGGCAATCCAGCTCGGGGAGATCATCCATGCTGTTCTCGGTGTGGCGTTCAGGGAGGAAGAGCACCAAGGACCACTCGGGCAGCGATGCTTGAAGGTACTGGAGGGTGGCAGTGGCTGGGTAAAGTCTCTGGTGTTTTTAAACCTCAACCAAACTATCGCTTCTTTAAAACTCCAGATTTAAGTGTTTACAGAGAGGCTCTGCTCTTCTAACGTACAAAGACGCCCCAGTGGCTGCAGATGTGTGATGCAAATATTAATGTCAGTCACACTAACAGAACATCCATCTGCTTTGAGGCCACACCATTCAAAACTGGCTCTTTGCGGGGTGAGAAAAAGAGAGTAGAGGTGAAGTGTATTGTTTGTTCTCAGGTTTTCTGACTACCTGAAACCAGACTTAGCATGCTGAAAGGATGTGTTCTGGCGGGATGATTTTGGTTTCCAAGGCAGGGCTCTTCTCCGTACCCTCCTACCATTGGTTGATGTGTGTTCGCAAATTCCACACGTTCATTTCCTGCCCCCAGGGCAGTGATTCCAGACAGTACATGGGGTCTCCCTTGCAATAGCATTTTCTATATCTCGATTTATCGCACTCTGATACTAAACCTGGTTTCACTGTCTTCCTGTGGTAAAACATGCTTTTTCTTTTCCCAGAGTGCGTAAGGAGCTTGTGAAAAGCAATTCTGTTTGAAAGACTTGCATAAATCCCGGGAACTCTGCCAGCCTTTATAAAGAGTTTGCTAAGTTGTTCTTAGCATTGGAAAGATGATCATTTTAACTATTCCCCCAAACATGGGCATTTTTCTCTACACACAAGAATCTACCTTATTAGCAGACAATTCTCTGTAATTTACTATGCAAAGGTCAATGACCATCCCAAACTTTGGCCTGTTTTTAGGAAGAAACCGTCGCTTAATTCATGTGAAGAAATGGTTCAAGTGTGGAGTCTCCTCGTCTCCTCCGAGTTACAGGCACAAAGCTTTAGTATGAAGAGTTTTCCTTCTGGAACTAATTTAAACCCTTGAGGAGGGTGGGGGGGGTGGGCAGGACAGGAGTTGTACAGGAGCACAGGACACCTGAGGAAGTGAGGAGGGAGGAGAACTGCAGCTCTAGGAGTGTCTGGAGCTGAGGCAATCACCCCACGCCAGGGACCTGGCTGACTGGCCCTGAACTCCAGTGCCAGCAGGTTAGAAATGAAAATACAGAAAAACATACTGTAGATCAGGGCTCGGAACTTGAAACTAGGGATTCTGAGCTGAAACTCGAATATCTATTATGTTAAGCACCAGCTGCTTTATTGAATACCTTTTTAGTATCAGTGCTTTAATTCAATTTTCTGAACTGTTGAATTGGTAATATTCTGTCTGCCTCTAGAATGATGCACTCAACACATACCCAGATAGCACCTGCATGGTTCAGTACTTATACCATGATCCCTTCAAGAATCCAGTGTATAGGTTAAAAATAATGTTAACACTTTAAAGTCAAAAAATTAAGGCAAGATTAAAATGTGGTTATTTGATTATATACGAAAAATTGTGGCAAGGACACATTTGTTCAGTGGCATCAGGGACTCTTTTCTGTGCTGGCTGCATTTTCCCATTATGATTCTGTAGATGCCATTCAGTGGGGCTGAGGACACACTCTGATTGGGACCAGGTTTCAGTCAGGGCCCCACGTCTACTTCCCAATGTCTTCCACATCTTTGCTCATTTTTTGTTAAGTATGTTGTCCTGACAATAAGGAAATGTATGTGTGTGTGTGCTGGGGGTAGGGGAAGGGTATCCTAAACTCTGACTTTCTACTGGGCATAGCAGATGATTGTTCCATAGTAGATGTCACCTCACCACAGGCTAAGCAGACCACTCTCTTTGAAGTGGCTGGTGAACCACCTTGAGATCTATGCAACATATTTGATAGTAGCTCTTGGCTATGGATATATAATTCCCAGGGTGGCCAATTCCTCGGCAGTAAAACCCACACTAATGGTGTTTATTGCTTAATGTCTTTTTAAGGAGTCTATGCTAATGCTGGTGCTAGGATCAGGGGTTTCCTGGTGCTAACCCTCAGGCAATAGTGTCACTGTGGTCAGAGAGGGTGTTACTGGTGGTGGCCAGGGGTTAACGCCCTCTGCCTATCGGTAACTGGAATCAGTGCTCACTTCATGTGTTACTGATCTCAAATGGACTTAAACTCCGGGAAATGAATGTTTCATTGGCATTTTAAGACCAGTAATTGCAAACATTCCTTGGAGTTGTAATAACTTAAAACCAACTTGTCCTTTGTAGGATAAAGTAGAGATGAATCTGCTTGTTATAAGCCAAGTTATCCTCTGCAGTTGAATCACAGTGGGAAAGCTGCTCAAAGTAATAGAGTTGAATCTAATTTTAAAGGGCATTCAAAAGAAATTTAGATTCTTTGCTATCAAGCTGTGACCAATTTGGAAAAATAAATAGCAAACAGAACCCCCTCACAGAGCTGACATTCTTTAAAATGTTTTATTTAGTGTCTCTACTTTTCCTTTAACAGGAAAAATAAAAATTTCTTAGGAACTAAGATGGAATCCCAGCATGTCCTTGGAACTGGGATTCGTTGTTCCACTCCTTTTCCCAGGGCTATACTGAAAGGGCCATTTTGTGGCAATAATGTTTGGTGTCAACTCCAACCCAATGACTAACATGAGTTTCCAAAGTCATATGACCCTGGGCAATCCCTGCTACGTGACAGGGACCATTTGGCCTTCAAGCAAATTCTTAGGCCAAGATTTGAAATCATTACTGATAGATGAATACTTGGGTGTCTTTCCTTCTTACAGTGGGGAGCCCATAGGCAAAATGAGGCAAGCAGTAAATTAGATGTTTTCTGGGCCCATATTCATCTTGTAGTCTTAATTTCTTAGAGGAATCTTTAAGAAATTTTTAACTAGAGAGATCCATCCTTGCTTTATTTAAGGAGTGAACCAGGCCAGTTCTCTCTGCCTCTGTATGATTATGAGTGAATCAGAGAAACCTCTCCTTTATAACATGAAAAGAGCTAGGGTTTTCACTTTCTATGGAAATATGTGCCAAACTAAAACCGTGATGAAGTATAGGTTCATTTATGAGGTCGTGAGGGAAGGGTCAAAATGCTTATTTAAGTACACTGAATACTTTTATTTTGGGATTTCTAAGTGTGTATTGCTCAAATTAAACTCTATTATTTTAATAAGTAAAGCCAGTGAATCTGATAGCTTCAAACTGAGCCATCAGAAGGACTGTTCCTTAGGCTGAATGGGAAAGTGTTAACCTAGTGTCAGATAACTGAGCAGCCCCATGACCTCATTTTGTGCTCTGATTTTTGTAATCCTATTACTGTAGATTGCTCAGCTATGTTCCCTTGCTAGAATCAAATACTTCTGGTAGGACGATCTACTATGATACTAACTGTCTTGTTCCCAGTTGCCGTAAGAGTCTGGAAGAAATGAAAGGGATTCTCCTTCTCCCTCTCAAGGAATTTGCCAAATCCTTGTGCTTCCTTGCCTCAGGGTATTGCTGGTGACTTCTGTTTAAGAACAAAAGCAGAATTGTCCAGGGGCCAGAAGATACACACAACCCAAGATGGGGACAGAGAATGGTATGGGTGGGAAACCTAAGTTAGGAGAAACAGAAGTGGCCTAATACCAATGTCTGGGAGGGGGATTTTTTTTTTCCTATTCTCTTCCCACCTCAGGCATTGGGTTCTCAGCACTGGCCAAGATTCCTGCCCCAGTGTGGCCGGAAGCAGTCCAGACGCCTGGCTTCGGGCAACGTGTGAGCCTGACCCAAGTTGGACCACTGGTGACCAGTAAATACTGAAGCTCCAAGGCTCTTCCTTTAACATACTGAATTAATGAGACCCCTATAAGCATCCCCTAAAATGACTGAGATTTAATTTCCCTGTAGCCTGAAAAAAGATCTAGAGCAGATTAAATTAGATTTGCGGGGGGGAGGAAAGGAGAGTTACTTCTTTGCACCTTAGTATTCTCAACTAAAATTCATACCCACAACACATACACCTGCCCCCCCAAATTCTTTGGAGGATTTTGGAAGAGTGCTGAATGGCATGTCATGATTTTTCAATTAGTTTAAATGACTTAGAAGCTGTAGTCTTGTAAAATGGGTTTGGGGGTTTACCTCTTCTGAAATACACCAGTTAAGAGACACTGACTGCACTGACTCCCTTTGGCTGCTCTCTTTTTCCTCCTCCCATTTCCTGCCTTGTCGGGAAACTGAGCACATTCTTCTGGGAGGACGAAAGCTACGCTGCAGGAGGACTGTGCCCACGGAGGTGCCCCAGTCACTGGGGACATGATCCTTTCTCTTCTATGTACACGGTCCATGCGTTTTGAATGGTAAACGTTTTGTTTGAGAAAGACCCTTGCTTTATTGGCGTGAACTCCTAAGACTACTCAGAGCCTGGAATCGTGGTTCATAATGCTAAGCTAGAGAAATTTCAGAACAGCAGGACCTTGCTTCTCCTGAGATCAGCAGAATGGTGATGAAAGGAGCTTTCAGTCTATAATCAGCACTGAAATAAAACTCCAGCTCCGTTTCAAAGTTCTGATTCTGACTGGAGGCTGACTCATTCCACCATGACAGGAAATTTGATTTCAATACTTACTTGGTACTTGACTCCAGTAAAACAAAGACTGAAAGCCAAAGTCAACTAGGATACACAGCAAGTTTGTGGACTGAGTAGATTCTTCTGACTGATGCTGGAATAAAGCCCCTCAATGGAGGACTAGCAACCTTTCTAAGATCCAGTTACCAGTCTGTGCCTGCTGCTGTTTGAAGCAGAGTGTGATTTTCTTCTTCCTTGGTGTCATCCCCTGCTGAAAGGTGCTCCAGGTCCATGATTTAAAAGCTCATGCAACTGAAAGCAAAGGCATGGCAGAGCCGCACCGTGCAGCCCCTGACACCACGTACCGTGCAGAGTTATGCAGACGCTCTTCAGTCAGCGTGTTAGAGGAAAGACTGGTGCAGCTGCTGTACATCTCCTAGAGAGGTGCAATTAAAAATCATCTGAAAACATGCAACAAGCTCAGCACATGCATGAGTCCCAATAGCATGCAGGAGAGAGATTAGAGGACAGCAGCCTAGAGTGTACTTTAAGGAGCATGGGAACCTGTTGAGATGGTTCTTCTTTTACTACTGAGCTACACGACCCATTAAGTTACTAGGGAAAGTTTTATTTGAGCAATTCAAGTTTTGACATATTTAACCCAAAAGATCTGGTGTCTTCAGCTCAAGCGTGCCTTTTCCTGATGAAACAAATACATGATGAAGTCCTTTATAACAAGGACAATTTACAGAGAAAAACTGATGTATAATTTAAAATTGGTGTTCAATTAATTAGAGGAATACTAACTAAAACTCGATTTGGGTGCTGCAAAAAAAATGTGGAAAGTTCTTAGACCTCATTGTAATGGGCTTTTAACATTATAGCAAGTAATAAGTTATGAAGATTCTAACACTCCTCTGGGTGGTTTATCTAGATTGCATGATAGATGATCTGAGTCATTCCATTCCACAAAGAGTTTTTCATTTTGGCTTCTAGACCATTTTTTAATGGCATAGCAAGCACAGAGCATGCAGGAAACACTGCCTAAAAAGATGTTCATATCTTATTCACTGGATGTAAGTCACAGATTACAGTGCGCAGTTTTCCAATAAATGCAATTATAATATAAAATGTAGTTCATGGCACACTCTGCCATCCCCTGCGGACTGGCAAACGCTTCAGACTCCTATAGGCTCCAATCAACGCATAGGGGTCTGTGTTGTAAAGTGCCCACGTGGAGGTCCCTGTGGTGTATTCATTTCAAAGGTCACTCCAAAGTTGAATAGTTAAGTCTTTAGAAATAGAGTTTCTATTTATGTGCTTTTTAATTTTGGCCTGAGAATAAACTACCCAGTCCCATGAAGAGAACAAACTCTTCCTAAGACAGAATCAGTGCCAATGAAGGACCTTAATTTTGCATTGCTTGGTAGTTTCATCTTGCAGAAATGCCTCCCAGTCTAGGACCCCTAACACCCAAGGATTAAGCCATTTAGGGAAATTCAGGGACCGGAATATAATCTCCTGTGATTTATTTACCTTTCTCAGAATATTTGCTGAAGGAAGAGCAAGGGGTATATACTCTAACCTGACATGTCAGTAGAAACACATGAATTTGGCTTTCCATGCAGCCCTTTGGAATTTTTCTGGGGATTCCCTCAGGGTGGTACAGGTCAACAATCTGTAGGCTTAGGAACCACATGATCAATTCAAGGGAAGAAAAAGGATAATCTCCAAATAGCACTCACTGCCTTGTTCTTTCCTTTGCTAGCAGAGCTCGCAGGGTTTCCCTTGGCGTCTGTCGTCTTCCTTCCGAGCGAGGTCAGGGGCAGTGTGGAGGTCCTCAGCTGGCTGGCTGCCTGGTAGTTATTGTTATTGTTCTGGTTGCCACTTAGCGTCTCCATGATGGAGCGAAAGGTCCCAAAAGGCCGTTTCAGTTGATCCCCTGATTCGCTACTCACGGGGGCCCGATGGGGGATCCTGCCCCTTTCTTTATCTTTTTCTCCGCTTAGTTCAGGGCCAGGTTGCTCCATTTGCACCACAGGCTCCTCAAAGGTAACTCTGAGTTTTAAGTTCTGAGACGTCCGGCGCTTGGAAGATGGAGACTTGAGGGCGCTCTTGGGACTCGTGGCAACTTTCTGGGCAGCGGCACTGTCAGGGCTGGTCTGAGTGGGGTCCCCCGAGGGCTGGTTGGGAGGAGTGCTCCCCGAGCCTGCACACTGGGATTCCAAGTCTGGTTCGCTGCTCTCCAAGGTGGGAGATGGGCTATGGCTGTCCAGGGATTTAGAGGCCTTGATACTAAAAGGAAACCTGCGTCCTGATGTCAAGGTGTGTTTCTTGATCATCAAGTGTAAGCTTTCTGCGCTGTCCATGCTCTCCACGCTTTCTACAATGGGCTGCGGCCTGGGCCTGTCAGCCTTTCTCACAGGGGTGTTCTTGGGGTCCTCGGAGTTGTTGGAGTCCGTGTCAGACTCGCTCAGCGACCTCTGCATCAGCTGCCTCAGCCTGGCTAACTTCAGTTCCCTCTTCTCCAGAGGGATCTTTTTTGAATTTCTAGAGGAAGCCTGAACGTCCTGGAATTCCAAGGACAGCTTTTCCTGGGTGCAGACATTCTCCGAGATTTCTTTTCCCAATAACTGGCGTAGGATTTTATCGGAATCTTCGTCTTTTGTTTTGGCCCTAGCCCGGCTGGATGCTGACAGGCTTCCAAGAACCTGAATCCCTTCCTGGACTCCTGGTTTGTGTTTGGCTGTAGACTCATCCTCTGCATCTGGAGATTTCCACTGCGACTTCCTCGAAGCAGGTGAGGATGGTGAACTGAAAAGAGGATGAGAAACACATGAGATGATTTCCTACTGGGTTAAAATGACGCAGCCACGAGTCACTTCATGGCCTTTACTGCTGTTCCTAATTTACAAATAAATAAGAATGGAATAAGAATAATCATTTAATGTTTTTTGAAAGCCATGTGCATACTTCACAGTAGCAGCCATAACCAAAGTATAGCATGCCTCATGCCTTATGCTACATACTACTATGACTACTAAGTCTATCTGTTGTTTTTTATTTTGCATGAATTTTCTTAATTAATCCCATTTTCAACAACCTTATCAAGCTATATATCCTTATTCCCATGTCATAGATGAGGAATCGAAGGACTCAAAAGCAAGTGACTTGTTTGTAGTGGTGGAACAAAGAAACAGCAGAGCCAGAGGTTAGCCCCGGCCTCCAGACCCTAGGTCCAGTGCCCACCGCATTGTGATTTCTCATTTTTATTCCTTTTTATAAGAATAAAATGTTTTCTGCTGTCATCCTCTTAAAACATATTAAAAGAAATCCAGAAGAAGGCTCAGAGATTTAAGATAGTTAAGAATTCTAAACACCTGTGTGTCTGGTATTACCTGGGTGAAGAAGGGAGTGATTTGCCCTCTGATTTCTGGGCTTCCAGAAGTTGTTGGAGTTGGTTCTGCAGCGTGACACGTTCCACTGTCTGTCTGGGGAACACAATCAAAACACATAAGCTCTCTGATACATAGCTATTGCTATACATTTGGAGGTAGAATTTCTTCATAATAATTTGCAGTAAGTTGCAATAAATTCAAAAGCTTTAAAATGTACATAATCTTCATCCTCACTGTTCAGAAATTTTCCTAAGGATACAATCAACAGTACAGCCAAAAAATGTTTATTGTTAATATCAGTGAAAAACTATAAGTGATCTAAATCCTTATCAATTAAGTCTGAGTAAACAAATTGTAATATTTGTATAATTACAGCTATCAAAAATGATAATATGTTTGAATATCTATGGACATAGAAAAGGTTTCCCTAATATATGTGTATATATATATAAAGTATACTTATATATAAGTATATATATAAGGTGTATATAAAGTATACTTTCTTTAAATAAAAAAGGAAATTACAAAATACTATGTGTAGTATACATTCAGTCCCCGACTTATCATGGTTCGACTTATAATTTTTTGACTTTACAATGGTGTGAGAGAGATAGACATTCAGTAGAAACTGTGTTTTGTGTACTATGTTTCACTTTCAATATTCAATAAATTACATTAGTTATTCAACATTTTATTATAAAATAGGTTTTGTGTTAGATGATTTTGAACAATTGTGGGCTCATGTAAGTTTTCTGAGCATGTTTAAGGTAGGCTAGGCTAAGCTATGATGTTTGGTAGGTTAGGTGTATTAAATGTATTTTTTTTTTTTTTCTGAGACAGAGTCTCACTCTCTTGCCTAGGCTAGAGTGCCGTAGCGTCAGCCTAGCTCACAGCAACCTCAAACTCCTGGGCTCAAGAGATCCTCCTGCCTCAGCCTCCCGGGTAGTTGGGACTACAGGCAAGTGCCACCATGCCCGGCTAATTTTTTCTATTTTTAGTTGTTTGGCTAATTTCTTTCTATTTATAGTAGAGACGGGGTCTTGCTCTTGCTCAGGCTGGTCTCGAACTCCTGAGCTCAAGCAATCCTTCCGCCTTGGCCTCCCAGAGTGCTAGGATTAGAGACAAGGTCTTGCTATGCTGCCCAGGCTGGTCTCAAACTCCTGGCTTCAAGTGATCCTCCTGCCTCAGTCTCCCAAAATGCTAGGATTACAGGCCTGAGCCACGACACCTGGCTTCATATTTTATCTTGTCATTGGCCCAACTACAACTGTCTACAGCATTCTGCTTTGGAGACAACTGAAGGACTGTTGTCCATTAGCATATATGTGTTACTTTATCCCAGGATCATCAAACAAGAAAGATGACAAGACCCTGACCTTGCACAGTTCACCAGTAAAATAGCTGTTGTAGTATTTTAGATCTCATGCTATAGAGACTGAGGAGAATGTTTTGTGACCTTTTCTCTGAGTATGAACCTTCAGAAAACACATTCTATTGGATCATTTTAAAGCTCCTCTTTATTAATATGCCCATACGTTACTAGAAGGAGCAGACATTGGTACAGAATTTTTGGAAAGATATTAGTTAACATCTATCCACGTTTTAAATATGCATGCCTTTTGTTCTATTACAGCAATTCCTTTTCTAGGAACTTATTTTTAGAAATATCTATACATGTACATAAAGGTATATGCACAAGTATGTTCACTATGGAAAGATAACGTATTGAGTTATTAATTTGTGTGCATTTTTCCTTCAATTGCATCGAGACCTTTAAGCTCACCTAGTTCATCTTACCTGGGGAAGTTTTGTGTAACCGGGCAGAGGATGCTTGGTGGTAGCCTGTTTATGTTTTAAGTTTTAAATTTTATTTATTTTTTCTAGTAAAAGGCTAAACTCATTAAAAAAGATTATTGTAAGTATTGGCAGGGGGAAGAGATGGAGGGGCACAGAGACCTGTAGCTCTAAGAGAGATAAGAGAGGTTTCCCCAAGCTTAGAGAAGAGACGAGGGTCCAAGACCTTATCATACTATTGCTTGAATTATAATCACTTAAGGCCTTTTACCACCATAGGCCTTTTTTCAAATGAGCTGTATTCAGACATATAAAACTTACATATATAACACTTAAAGGTAAGACTTTATATTTTCCCTCTAAAATTTAATTTTTAAGGTTCCTCCTCCTGATCGGTCAACACTACTTTGAATATTGATTTCAATTTTTCAGGGACTCCTTCCCAACACGGCAACTGTAATTTAAATGGTGTGTTTGCCAAGGACTGGCCTGGGTCCCCTCAGGCGGGCATTAGATTCTTAAGCCCTCAACTTGCCAGAGACCTACTTGACGAACTCCCATTTGGCCCCTCTTTCTCCAAACATATCATGATAATCCCCAGAAATACTTCCCTGACATCCAGAAATGCACTGTGTAACAGTTTAATAATCTTATCAAGGAACGAACTGACTTTAGTTAATCACAGAGTGTTTTAAATAACTTCATGCTGACTGAACACTATTTTATATTCTGAGGATTCATGAATCATCTGCTTAATTTTTTCTTTGTTTTTTTACAAGACGAAAATTTAACGAAAGTTGGTCAGCGACTATGTCTAATCCACAGGGCTAAATAATTACATGGAACTGTAGTAGAAATTGAAAATAGAATAGCTGCTGGAGTAAATGGTTACATATTATCATCATCTACTCATGTTCTTCCTTCAAAGATTCCTTAGCATATTTTTCTTCTTCCCTTATATCTTTTGGAAAAGTTTCATGTCTTCCTTTAGTTAACTCACCAGCCCAGCTGAGTTCCAGCTCAAAAGCTTTGTCCTTAACTTCATCATGTACTGTGTACGTTTTATTTGCCACTTCTTCAGCAATATCACAGCAGGTCATTGCTTTCACCTGAAGCGCTTCTATTTCTGTCTTTGCAGCTTGCCCAGCTCTGCCAATGGCACAGCCCCAATAACTCCATGAAACACCTGACGGGTCAGTCCTGTCGAGCTGGGCATCGTCATTCACACTGTAAGACCCTAGCAGCCAACTGCAGCCAAGAGGTCTAACAGCTCTGTAGAAAGTATGTGCACGTATGTACGTGGCTACTCCGTCTGCAAGATGTTTTAGTGGAATGTTATAGCCAAAGGTAGATCTGACGTTGAAAGCTTCTTCTCTTGCTACGTCTGCTAAAGAATGAGCATTTACCAACAAACCTGCTTTCGCCATTCCAACATGCTGATCGACATTAAAAAGTCATTTGTTGGAATCCTCTTGGTAAAGTTTGGAAAGGACTAATTTTTCTGCCCCAAAGACAACACCATCTTTACATCTGATTCCAATAGCTGCACTACTATTTTCCACAGCCTTCATAGCATATTCAGCTTGAAACACTCTTCCTTCTGGAGAGAATGAAGAGGCTGACAGGTCATACCCAGTACCGACTGAGCTCATCATGCTACAACCAGTGCAACCTGTAGGGCTTCCAGGCCTAAAGCCGTCTGCTTAATTTTTATAATAAATTTGCTAGTGATGGTCACCAGATTATTTATCTATAATTTCCCAAACACCTTTTCCTTTTTGAGAAAACTAAGAAACTGGTCCATCTCTAGCTTTTCTCTCTCTCTCATGCGCTATGATTTCCTAGAACATTGGGGACAGTAGTTGAGAAGATGACGCTGTATGTGCTGTCAGCACCCTGCCATGTAATCTGGCCCTGAGAGGTGACACGGAGGGAGGCTCTCTTTCCTTGTGCCTGTGGCCTACACTCCCTGCTCAGGAGCTGTGCACCTTGTTGTGTGAATATCATCTTGTCCCCGCAGAGGTGGCGTCTTCAGCATGAGCCCCAGCTGTGAGGACTTGGGAAGAGAAGACGAGGAGAAAGAGGAGAACGCCAGGAATTCCCTGCACAGCTGGAATGAAGGCGGCTTACCCCAGCACCTGGCTGGAACCCAAGCACAACAACAACAAGTCAGACTTTGTTCTCACGGAACCAACAGGCACTTACTCCTTTAGCTGCTTGGTTAACTTCACCACCTGCGAGGCCAGCGACATGCAGGTCTCCACCACCACCAGGTACCTGGAGCACAGGGTGTGACCCTGCCGCTCAGCGCTCTGGGAGGGCTTTTCCCCGGCGTGGTTCTGCATGGTGACGTTTGCTCCGTACTCAACTAAGGTCTGTCAGAAAATGCAGAGACATGTGATTGTATCAGGACCTCCCTGTAAACGTTATTTTTTAATGACTGTAACAGAATGTTGAATAGGACTTTTCCTGTTATTCCAGAACCCATTATCAGAGCCCATGGTGTCGGGGCCGGGGTAGAGCAGCAGCACATACAAAAGAGCCTCTAGCGACCTCTCTGTAGTTGGTTGCAGGCACCTCCCTTCAGAACCTACAAAGATGGAGCAGAACCAAGCCTGCCGCTACTGATCCCCACCCGCAGCCTGCAGAGGAGGGGGCTGGCAAGGGGAGCAGGTTCTGCTGTCTGTACAGCCCTTTTCTCCATGAGACAAGGAGTGCAGTCTTTGTGGGGAGATGTTTCGTTCCTTTTGATAGTTGGGCTCCAAGGGAATCATTCGTAAAGTCGGGGATGCCTGTAAGACTGAGAGAGTGGAATTTTACCTCTTCCTATTCGCTCGTGTGCTGGTCACTGCTTTGGAATGACGCTTGCTGATCTGTGGCTGAGCGCACCCGATCAGGAGCACAAAGAACTGGAGAGAAATGCCAGGGCAGAGAGCGGAGAGGCTGGGAAGCAGCCCCCACCCCCACTGCGTGCCACGGCAAACGTGCACCCCTGGATTGAGCAGACTTTGCGGAAGGAAGCCTGGTGCGAGCTCGTTACCAGCCCGCTAACCAGGAGAGGGTTCTCCAGTAGCGGTCGGCAGTGGGGGACACCACCGCTGGGGGGGCTCTGTAGGGGAGGAGGAGGTGAAGCTGGGCCCAGTTCTCCCTGTCAGGGACGATTGTGAGGCTCCAAAGAGCCCTCTGAACCCGCTCCCCTTGGCTCCCACCAGACAGCACCTGAAGGCTGCCGCAGAGGGCAGCCGTAGCCACAGTCAGCCAAAGGAGCAGTGACAACTGTCAGAGAAGTGCCATGCCTTTCCCAGTTAAGCAACGAGGCATTTGACTTTTGTCCCCGACACCACAACCCAGAAGGGATGGGGGAATAGGAGCAAAAGTGTGTAAAAAGCCGATTGTGCCTCCCTGCCCATTCCAAGTCCCTTGAACCTAGAGTCTAACCTGGGCTGGGAAGAAGAATGTTTCGAATCAGAAATAAAATTGAGATTTTAAACTGGTTTGGAGTATATTTTAATTGTTATAAGCAAGCACAAAGCTATAGAATCTGGCCAAGGTAACATTAGTAGAGGAGAGAGAGATTTGATGGAGCATGGTTGAGCCAATAATTCAAAGAAAAACCCGAACCACTTGTTTTGTGTTTATACTGTGATATCATTAGATTCCACAAAAAGTTGTCATGTCAATATTCATCAACCACCACAATCTGCTCTACTCTTCGACAACATCATGATGAGATTGCAAACCTCCGGATTTATTTCGGTAGTGAGTGGCGTTTTTCCCTGCAAGCAATATTTGTAGTATTTAAATTCTTAGACTACTTAGGCTCAGAGGTTGCTAAGAAGCTTCATTTCCCTTTTGTTTATGCTCACTCCCCATGGAAGGTCAATTCGCCATAAAGTCACCGCCACCTGCCTCACAGGAGTGTCACAGAGACCGTGTCGGCACTGAGCTCTCGCGGAGCTGAAGAGACGCAGTGTAAACATACACTGTTATTACTCCTCCTTTTCTCTGACCTCTGGCGTTTTCTTTCCACTGTTTTCCTTACTCAGCCCCCTCCTCATCTCATGGGGTCCCTTTGCTTACTCTCAGTCTCTTTTTATCTTTTTAATCTTACACCTTCTTTTGTGATTATCCAAGTTTCCACATGCGTGGCATCTAGTGCCAGAAGTGTCATTTGGCAAAGTGGAGTGATAAATACCCTGGAAGGACAGACGGTCTTTCTTCACATAATAAAAAGAAAAATAACTAAAATCTCAAAGAGAATTAGTGATACCAGCTGGTTTTTTTTGGCTTTCACTCATTTATTAGCTGATAAAAGGTTTATTTCAAGACTATTAAATATTAGAGTGTTTTGTGAAATGGAAAAGTATAGTTTTCAGTGTTTATTCAGTTACCATTCCTCCACAAAAAAAATACTGCTACTTCTTTAATCTTTCAGCAGATTCAGTGAAGAATTTAAATTTCTCTCCTTTATGTACTCTCTAATTTCTTATCATTCCTTTTAAAACTTGGTGCCTTAAATTAGAAGGTGCATGCTTTGCCAACAATAATAGGGAAACTTTCGGATACCTGGAATATTTCCTATCAAGTTAGCTGTCCAAAGAGTAGTTTCATGTGAGTAGGCCCTCTAGGGAGATTTCTGCTGTGGCCTCTGCTTTTTGTTTTTATTAATCTCTTGCCTTCTGTATGTACAGTTTCCTCATGTATCCTCCTGGCCTTTCCTAAGTCCTCTCTGCCTGCCCGAGCAGCTGGTTCTCCCGGTCCAGTTTTGTGTTTCGGAGAGTCCACCTTGCACACAGCACGACCTCAGCTAGTACCTGTTGTGTAAATGAACGCACTGAGTTTGCCATATAGGAAAACAACACGTAGATAAGGCCACAAAGAGTGCTTTCTTGGAGGTGGAAAATGTGTCATATGTTCCATGTTATATACACACATTTTGAACTGTATGAATGTGCTGAGGTAAAAGTATTTTCTCTAAACATGACCTTCAACCATATGTTGTCAATTTCCCCTTCCTGCATCCCAGGCAGCTATGGGAACAAATCCATAGGGGATGGGTCATTTTCAATGATAAGAATGGATTTGTCTGATTCTGGTAATTATGATTTATGTTTGGAAATAAAATTCCAGGCCAAATCCAAGCTTCAACTTTATTTCTAATTCAAAGCCTCTCCTCTCCTCATACTGCCTGGCCTCTTCTACCGGCTCCTTTTCCTTCAGCTGTCCCTCTCTTTGCTCTAGTGCTGAGGCCTTCACCATTTTCTAGGAAAAGGTCTATCTGCTATTTATGTTCACATGTACCCCAGACTCTTCTGGACATGCCCCCCGCCCCGCCCCCACTGGGCTTTCCCGCCACGTGCTGCTCTGATGGTGGCACTGGGTTTGGCTCTGCTTTGGGCAGCCCTGCATTTGGCGGAGGGAGGAGACGCTGCCTCCTCTTCCCACAGGAGCCCCCCACTCTCTCAGTGGCCCTCTTGGAGCACCCCTCCTGTGGCTTGGGGCAGGGGCACAAGCCTCCCTCCCTTCTCCTGTGGCTCTCCTCCCCAACTTTTTGACATCATTGCACACACTGGACACAATACTATCTGGAAGACATGTTGGGCTAAAAAGATGAGGTAAATTGGGGCTGTTGAGTGGACTGGTTGGACAACCAAGACCCTGGCTGCCCTGCCCAAGGGCTGAGAGGATCAACAGCTGAGCCTTGCTGCCCTGGCCAATTCTTGGCCTTTTTGAACACCACTGAGAAACTCAGTTCTACTACAGAAAAAGGGAGAAACCATAGTATTCTTTTTCTAGACTACCACTCCCTACTAGAAAAAATTCTTCTAATCCATTCCTGAAAAATCTGTCCTTTTTTTCACATACCTGGGAAGGAGAGATGTGCCAATGAGGGCATGAACTGTCTGCCACCTGACAGACTGAGAGATGTCTGTCCCTGGTGTCTTGAGAACATGGGGGTATTTAGTGTCTACTGTCCTCAGCATTGGGACTTTAGAGTAGTGTTTAGGGAGCAGGAAAAGTCCCTCCCAACACTCTGTGACCCTCAAGGAGAAACTCTTAGGGTTATATATACCTACATTCGTGTGGCTTTCTAGAAATACTAATAAATCAATATAATTCCTTATTGTCTACTATAAAAGGCGACTTAATCCATACATTCTCCCAGTGAACAAAATTTCAACTTTTTTTTTTATTACTTGATACACTCAATTCTCTCTGCAAAGTAGCAGGGCTTGTGTACCTGTATGCACCCAAGGTAGCCGTGCTGTGAGGCTACGTGAACGGCGCTGTTGCCGTCCTGGTCCACTTCATCCAATGAGATGCCCTGTTCTTGCATAAACTGAAGAAGCCACAGAAGAATCTTCTCCTGTAAACACAAACGTAGTTGGAATTAATAGAATATCATGAGAGAAGTCAAATATGAAGAGAGAGGAGAACAAAACTCTAACTTGTGAAGCTTAAAGCCAAGCTTCCCACAGCAAAGGAAAATTACCATTCAGTATGAACTGAAAATCCACGAATTGCTGACTGAAATGAAAGGAGGAGGATCCCACAGTGAATTTTAAGAGAAAAAAGTTACCTTGGAAATGCTCTTGTTTTACTTATTCTATAGATGGGAAAAGAAATTCACAGAAAGTTTGAGGGCCTCCTCAAAGACACAGAGCTAGACAGATCCAAAGTTGGAACGGGAATCCAGGTCTTTTGATTCCAAGGTTCCCAAAGCAATGTTTTTGCTGCTGTGTTATACTGCCTCTGGCTTCAAGAATATTATCATAAAACTTATACTATTGAGATAACTAGCTTCTACTTTTAAGTTTATAATTAAACATAAGCCTTCTCAATCCCATACCTCCTGCAATCTACAGGCTTACAAAAAGAGGCAATGCCTTACTTTGCTAAGTATAAGATAACTTCTCAGAAATAACACCAGGACCCTCTTGATTTTTCTGACCGAACGTTGGTGGCATTTTAAAGCTAAAGCTTTATCTTCCTTCATGTTAAAGGGAGGGAACCAAAAGCTCTAAACACAAACTTTTCAAAAGCAAAGTCATAATCCGTTTGCATTTTACCCACTGAGTGTTTGTGGTATTTTCATGTTATGCTTGGCCTTTGGAGAAGGCAGGGGGATGGGATTTCACTATTTTAAAATAGAAGAATTAAACATAAAGTTAAAAAAATATGAGGGTGGTAAAAACAACAGCATGAAGTTTAGTGGGTGGAATTTGACATTTAAAAAGATGATCATGTGTTTGCAATAGCCTTGAACTTCTTTCTTCTTAGCCTTTTAAAGGATTTTTTTTTTCCAGTTATTTGCTCGGACTGGTCATGAACTTTTATGCTTTTCTGGATTAAATTTGCCTTCATCTTCCGAATATGCCAACTAATCTGCTAAAGGAATGTTGGATAAAAACAGCCAACTCCTTTAATGTTTCACCTCTTGTGCTGTGGAACAGGGCACTGTTTATAAAGGTATCTGAGACATCAGGGACAGACTGAACATTTGCACCATACTTTTCCCAAATGAGCAAGCAAGGGGTACGACCCCTAAAGAGCAGGAAGAGAAAAATGTAATCAATGCCTACAACCTACCAAGAATGCACCCGGGAAAGCAGGGCGAGTGTTAGCTGCAAAAGCAGACAGACTCTGTAGGAAATGAAACTCTCAAGGGTCCCTAGAGAGTGAGGTGGAACAGAGGCTGGAGGCTACGGCTGGAGTTACAAGTTAAATAAGGATAAGCTGATGTGCTCAACCTTCTTCACAGGCAAACCTGGACAAAGTTGATGCTGATATTTGGATCAGAGCAGGTGATATTTTCACAAGCATGAGGTAAAACCACTTCCTTTGTTTTTCCTAATTAGGTAGGGGGAAAATACTGGATTACTTTTATTTGGAGACAAATGATTGTACCATGTGATTTTTTTTTTTTTTTTTGTAGAGATGAGGTCTTGTTATGTTGCCCAGGCTGGTCTTGAACTCCTGGGCTCAAGCAATCCTTCTACTTTGGCCTTCTAAATTTCCGAGATTACAGGCATGAGCCACTGCATCCAGCCTCCATGATCCTAACTCTTTAAAAATCTGGATGAGTGGGAGTATCTCAGGATAAAAGATATAATCAACCAGACTGAGGTTAATGCCTAAGATATACGGAAACTGCACTGAGGCAGGTTGTTGTGCTTCTACCAGTGACAAAGATGGCCCTAGGGGAACAAATCCTCTTCAATGAGTCAGTACCAAATTTATGGTGACTTGGTTTGCTCCGTTGTATTAAATCATGGCCTCTTAAAACTGTGGAGGGGAGAGGTTTTAGGGAATCATCCAACGCAAATAGCCTTATTTTATAAATCAGAAAACTGAGGGAGAGGACAATGGCATATAATAAGTGCCACTTAATACCATTGACAGGTTCTTGGAAACTGTGGCTTTAAGCAAAATGACGTACAACAAAACCAATTTACCAAAGGTTCATTGATATAAACAAGAGTTAACTTTCTATGGCATACGTCTGGTCACAAAAACATCACTAAATATCTAAATAAAGACCAAACACTTTTAATATTAAACATGGAAATAAATGTCAGCTACATATACATTTAAGAAAGATTAATAAAAATAAGTAAGATGATTATTTACCCAATTATTCCAGTTGAGGATAGTGGTGGTCACAACACATCCCAGCAGCTCAGGGCGTAAGGGCAGAAGCCACCCTGGACAGGAGGCCACCCCATCGCAGGTGCACTCATAGACACACCCCCACTCACTCCCACTGGGACAATGTAGACATGCCTGGTCCCCTAACATGTACGTCTTTGGGATGTGGGAGGAAACTGAGTACCCAGAGAAAACCCACACAGACATGGGGAGACGCACCAACTCCACACAGACAGATTCCAGCCAAGAATCATTTTTTTTCCTTTCTCATCAATGTAAAAATGAAACAACATTGAACAAATGACATTACTCAAGGACCTGCTGTATTCTCTGATATTCTAGCAGCTTCTTTCTTCAGCAAGGAAAGCTCAGAGGAGTTTAAGATACTTCAAAATGGTTTGTAGATACCTTCTTGTCAGTGTATTTCCATATATTTCAGACCAAATTAAATATTATGGTGGGAATATCTATTCCACATGCACAAAAAATGCCCTTTACTAAGATCACAGTGTTTTGATTTTAGTAATGGGGTTATAGGCCATGGATTACTGCATTTCCTAAGACTAGGAATTTTCCCATTGTAGAAATCCAGGGGAGAATCTAGGGCCTTGGACTTTTCAGGGGCTTGATAACATGGGAAAACAAGTCCCACAGGGCACGTGTGAGGCAAGAGTTGCCTTGGCTCCTGAGGGCTCTGCAACTCAGGCTCAAGCTGTGTTATTACAATAACCTGTTTTCTTTTCTTATAATGGCATGGATACCTCCTTGTCCTTGCAAAAATAAAGATTCTACTCAATTCAATATGCAAGACTTACATAAAGAAAGAGTCATTATTTGACTGTTCAGAACATGATGGGTTTTGCCCAGCACCTCAAATCCAATTTTGTATTCTCCGCAGGACAATGTAAGAATTTAAAATAAGATGATATGAAATTGGCCTTTCCCCTGAAATATGACATGGAAACATAAATGCCCCATCGTACCGTGCAGAGAAGTACTACCAACAGTGACTGGCTGGCTGTACGCCTGGTCTTCTCACCACCGACACTTAGGATTTCTGAGGTGAGTATGGAGATGGCTAAAACCTCTGGTTCTGGTAAAAGCCTATTTAATGTGCACTTTGAGAAATTCTGCTATGATTTTAGAAAACATTCCTGTGGAGATGCACAGTCCTGTAATTCAAACAGTAATATATTTGACAAATACTTCATGAGGAGGACAAAACAAATATGGCTATTTTCTCCCACTGAGAAGGCCCTTACTGATTAGATAGATGCAGTGGTGTGCACCTCCCCTTAGCCCTTCAGTGAGTGCTTTCTCTCTCCCTCCCTCTCTCTCTCTGCATCTCTCTCCGTCTACAGGAAGAAGATGTTAAAGGAAGAACGTAACTTCAGACCTTCATTTCCCCGTAAGTACTGCTTTCAGAGAGTATCGAATGCAGCCGCAACTGGGCGCAGCCCTTCTGTATGATCTGCTTCACAGAACGCCTCTCCGACGACGTACATGTCATTCATCCACCCACACGTCCATCTAACTACTCAACTTTCATCTACCGACTGAACTTCCCTCACGCACCAGTTTCCTCTTCCGGGGATTTTCTGCTGTTTTTGTAACCTGTTTTAATGTTGTATTTTATGTGTTCCTAAGGGCAATGAAAGTTGTTTAAAGAGGCAATTAATGCATGTAACCTATGAGATTGGCTAGACAAAGACTAATAAAAATGTAATTGAAAAGTATGTCACAGGTTTACTGCTGGTGTCAATAAAATCTCTATAGTTTGTGGTATAATCATAAGTTCTAAAGCAGTCAGCTTTTTCTGTGATACAGATTATCAAATATAATATGCCATCAGTTACAAGATTCATTCCAGTTTTTGAGACTTTAAAATGTTAAAAAAATGGCCAACAATAATTTCATCATGTCAGTTATTGTAAGACACATGTAGAATCCAGAGATGGTAAAATGTTTAAAAAAATTACATCTAGGAATTGACTAAGTAGGTTATGACCTAAACAATTCTTTGGCAAATTTCTGTTATATTTTACTTATGGTAAAACAAGTAAGTGGAATAATACTGATGGCAATAAAAACAATAAATTAGAAGAGATCCAAGAGTCATAATAGCCAACATTTATCTAGTGACTGCCAAGTGCTGGGCAATGTGGCATTTCTCACTTAGTCCTCAGAATAACCCTGTGGGGAAGGTTCTATTATCCCCATTTTACAGATAAAGAAACTGAGGTCCAGGGAGACTTTTTCTTTTCTTTCTGTTTCTTTTTTAAAGTAAAAGTATCCAAGGCTGTTGAGCTAGTAAATGGCAGGGCTAGGATTAAAACCAAGACAGCTTGGCTTAGGAACTGATGTCCTTCATAACTCGATTTTCTTTCTTCTGAGCATGAATATCCATAACTGCTCATTCCCCCACGACTGCTGACTCTGTAAAGGACATACTCCCTTTGTGCTCTCAAAGACCTCACGATTAACTGCCTGTCCGTCTGTGGGTTTGTGGAGCTCTGTGTCAGTTACGCTTTTGCAAGATCAGTGCTTGGAGAACAGATGGATACTCATACTAATCAAAGATTTTTCTATTTTGCTTTCATCTGCAATCGCAGCACTTTCAGCACTGTTCACTTATTTCTGTCCCATGACAGTGAAACAATAAAGTCAAGGGAATATTTCTCCTTTTTAAAGTAAATTGTGGAAAAGCAACAACAACAGCACAGCCTGCGGAAGCACCCCCTCGCCAGCGCGCCTATCACTGCTCATGACCATTCTTAGGAATTGCTGACAAGCCTTTTCTTTTTTCAAAAAGTGTTCTTTAAAAGAATCCAGATCAGAGTAGACATTTAAAATGTAGAATAAACACAGTGTAGGCAAAGGTGCTCTTAGTAAATGCTGAATGCTATGATGCAGGTTGTCTTTGCAAAACAATCTCTTGACCAAAGTTATGTGAGTGATTCAGAAACAAAAGTAATCACAGATCTGATGTTTGATGTTGAAGGTAACACAGAGCCCACTGGACCAATGACCAGTGCAGGACAGCCTGAAGCCCCCGAGCAGCGGAGGGCAGGGATTTGCTGCGAGAGCCTAGGAGACACAAGCTGAGCCTTCATGCTTGCATAGAACAGCCCAAGTTACACAGGCGGTAGCTTTGAATTGAGATAATTCTGTCTCAATTGTTTTGCCAGCAATGTCTTTCTCCAGGGACAGCAGAGCAGGCCTAGCCAAGGACCCCCTGCGTGTTCCTTGGGTCTCTCTGAGGCTTCCACCTTCACACTTCCTGTGGCTAGTCCTGCTAGGCACAGTCAGGCAATGAAATAATTGCCCCCTCTGAGACTTCATGTGTCAAGATGAGGAAAATCGATTCTTATCACCGAAAGATCTATCACTCCAGGAGACCACTAAAAACTGCTGGCTACCCCGTGGTACTGGAGTCTTTAAAGGTAATTTTTACAAGAAAAAGAACACAAATTGGGAGTCAAATAGAACCCATTCTTTAAGAATCTATATGAAGGGCAGAGGGCAACTAAAATAAACCAAGAGAGGAATTTTCCTCCGTACTATGATTTCCAGAGTTATTTACTGAAGAAACAAAAGCAGAACATATTCAAGTGCCTGCTTGATGTAGAAAAACTTGCATGTGCTGAATCCATTAAAAAACTGTTCAATAACAGTCTTCCTTGAGAAAATATTAGCCTTGTAATGGTTCCAAGTTCAGCATCTCTGCAGGTTATCTGTTACCTAAGCGGCTGTGGTACGATGGCTGGACAGGATTCACAGTTCTAATGGGCTTCTACATTTTTCACTTGGGTAGGATGCTCTCCTAAGGGTGCTCCTAGAATGCCCCCCTCAAAGCTGTATTTTAAGTCTTAAAAAATGCTTATCAGCCTGAAATAATAGCTTGAAGATTGATACTAGCATGAAGCAAATGTTTGACACAGCTTTTCAAATAGGTCACTAATTTCCATATTTTCCTCTAGTCCAGCCAAGAAATCCACGCTATCACCCAACAAGTGCCAGAAAAGGCACTTTCTTTTTGTTTTGTCCAACAGTTTCAAAATTATGAGAAGCCTGCTGTGAGAGTTGAATAAAGGGATTGGCATATATAAGCAACATTTCCCACGACAAAGAGTGCCGAACGCCCAATTATTTACTTGGGGTCTCAGAACAGCCATGCAATCCTTTCCTCCTTTTCTTTGGCAAGCTCTAGCAAAAGTACAGGCAGCCTTTGCACTGATATCTAAAATTCCTCGTTAGACTTCATACAAGCAACTGAAATCAAGGACATGAAACAATGATTCATACAATTTAATAAAATTCTGTTTTATACTGAAAATGAAATATGAAGATTAGAAGTGATCAAATCCTTCTGGTCATTTGAATATTCTATTTTCTCTTTTGCCAATACAGATGCTCCTCGACCTTCAAAGAGGTTATGGCCTGATAAACCCACTGTAAGTGGAAGATGTTGCTACATCAAAGATGCAATTAATACACTGTAGAGTACTGGCTGTCCACCTCATGAGCGCATGGCTGACTGGGAGCTGTGGTTCGCTGTTACTGCCTGGCGTCGTGACAGAGTATCATACTGCATGTTGCTAGCCCAGGAAATGACCAAAATTCAAAATCTAAAGTATAGTTTCTACTGAATGTGTTTTTCTTTCACACCATCGTAAAGTCAAAAAACCGTAAGTCGAACCATGGTAAGTTGGGGACCCATCTATATAAGCAAAAAATGGCATTCTTATGTACTGCCTATGAACTAGTACTGGCAGTTTTTAGGAAACTGCGGATGGGGACTAGTAAGTACAATGCACAAAGAAAACAGAGTAATTATAATATTTCAAAGACAGCAGATTTTACAAATTTTAAATGTTCTGTCTGCTCTTTTCTTCATTTCATATACTTACTACAGTTGCTCATTTCTTCAATGAGCTGTGTAAGGTCCTCCAAATATCACAATGTATTCTTAGGTAAAATTGAAAAAAAAAGTCTTCTTCAGTTAAATCAATGCCGCTGTAAACAACCTGTACAAATTACCTATATAAACGGAGACAAAACAGAATCTGGCCCTGAAGTCAGAGGAGCTGAATTGAAATCTCATCTTTGCTCTTACTAGCCAGTAGATCAAGGGCAAGTCATTTAACTTTCTATCTTCAGTCTCCACATCTATAAAATAGAGATAAAAACAAGATCTCATAGAGTTTTTTTTTTTTTTTTTTGAGACAGAGACTTGCTCTGTTGCCCCAGGTAGAGTGCAGTGGTGTCATCATAGCTCACAGCAACCTCACTCCTGGGCTCAAGCGATCCTCCTGCCTCAGCCTCCTGAATAGCTGGGACTACAGGTGCATGCCAGATGCCTGGTTAATTTTTCCATTTTTAGCAGAGATGGGGTTGGGATCTTTCTCTTGCTCAGGCTGGCCTCAAACTCCTGAACTCAAGCAATCCTCCTGCCTCAGCCTCCCAGAGTGCTAGGAGTATAGCGTGAGCCACCGTGACCAGCCTCATCGGGTTGTTTTGAGGAATAAATCATATAATTTACAAAAAAAATCTAATGGCATGGTGCCTGGCAATGGCACACGTGGGAAAAATTTTATATGTATATATAATATATATATACTAATTGAAGTTACCATGGCTAACGTGACTCCCCAAATTGTGGTGTAACAGAGGTAAAGGCCTGAAAAAGGGCAAAACATATTATAAGTTGTCACTTTACCCCCAATATCTCCCACTCTTTTTGGAAATTAAAACCTGCATTCCTGCCCGAGGCCAGTAATCAGAGGGGCAGAGAAATGTTTTCTGTTCTTTGTTTTCTAGTATCTTAAACCACAGGAGATGGCTCAACAGAATTATCCAGGCAAAGGTCATGGAATCATCTTCACTGGATATAAAGTCGATTAGGACCACCAACCATAGTTAAACAGCAGCAGCCTGAAGCTGAAAACCCCCTTGAAAAGCTCTGTATTTCTGCTTAAAGCAGGGGGTGGGGGGTGATGGTTCTTTAAGACAAGAGTCTGTCATCCTCCTCATTTGCTGGCAAATTATTATTAATAATAAACTTCTCTTTTCTTTTTCTCAAACCACTTGCTCTCATTCTTTGTTCAGCCTTGGGGACAAGTACTAAACTTTTGGTAACAGAATTTGGTGTCCCCAGGTAGGCCTATCGGTGCCCCAGTGGAATGGCACCCTGTGACTGCTGCCGTGGCTGGAAGAGGTGGGGACAGCCCTGGGTCAAGCCACGGGTCTTTGCCAGTAGTAGCACCAGCTTTTCGGGGTGTGAGAGGGAGGGTCCACCCACCCCAGCAGCTTCTGGAGCCTATTTAGCTCCAAGGAACTCCCATCTCTCCCTCCCCAAATTAGATGCAACAACCTGAACCTTGTTGAGGAAAAGGAAATGGATTTGGGAAGAGTTATGACACCTTGGCCCTTTTGGTGAGTTCCCCAGCTTGCATGCCAAGACCCTTGATTCCACCCATTTGGGGAAGGTTGTGAACCTTCCAGCCCTGTGGTAGGGCATTTCTAGGCACTGTGGGGCTGGAAGTCAGCGTTGAGCAGAACTAGGGAACCTGGGAAATTTGTTCCCTTTTGGATTAGCAGAAGTCAGTTCTCATATTAGGAGAATTTGGTTCTCATTTGTACAGTTCCCATTTGTTTGGTAAGGCTTTGGCATTTGAGATTGTTTGCGTTGGGAAGTGCCTATATTGTCTACTTGTCAATTTGTGTTTGTTGTTGTTCTGAGTTTTGTTTCAACATGAGAGGTTCTATTTTTAATCCATCTGAAACCTCCCTTGGGGAGAATCTTGGCTGAATGGTCAACTTATAGCTATAAGTCTATGTGTAAAAGGAGAATGATGTTATTGTAATACTGCTTGGCCAATGTGCATGGTGGAGTATGAGGAGAAATGGCTGTGGAATGGAACCTAAAATTATTATACTACCTTACAACTGGAATTGTTTTGTCAAAGGTCAGGTAAATGGGACAAGATCCCATATATACAATCTTTCATGCAATTGAATAATATAGAGGCTGAAAGGCCTGGGACAACATTAATGGTAAGGACAGTCAGACCCCAGGTGATAAACTGGGGAGGAATTAACCAGGTTGGATTTCATGAGCCCTTTCAATCCAAACCTCACAGAACCCACTCCCCTGCCACCAGCTCCACACCTGGTAGGGAAGGTGCAGTGGGCTTGGCTGTGCTTGAGCTTGTGCTGCTGGGGTCCCACTGCCCTGTCAGCCATGGCCTCCCACCCCTGCTGGAGCCCTGAGGCTGGCCAGAGAAGTTGCCCCATGTGGAGTTAGGCCTCGGGCAGCTGCTGTCAGCCACCACTGCTGCTGCCATCTTGGCACTGTGAGAGAGGCCAGGGTGGGTGTGACTGGAACTAATTCTTCAGTTCCACTCAGACTGGGCTATGACTCAGGAATAGGAATGGTCTCTCCTTTCAAGACCTGGTGGGGAACTCAATTTGGCCAGAGAGCACCGGTAGCTGGGGCAGGGCAATTTCCACTATGGCAATACCTGACAGGGAGCTTCACAAAAAGCAAATGAGATCCCTTTGAATTTTGGGGAATGCATCTATCAGGAATATTGGAAATATACAGATGTGGATCCAGAGGCCCCTGAAAATATATGTGTGGTTAATATGAATTTTATAGGGCAGAGTGCTCCAGATATATGGAGGAAACTACAGCGTGTGGGAGGGGCAACTGGCATGATTGTTGACATCACAGATTGTCGACATCACCTTTAAAGTATATAATGCTGGAGAAGAACAGAGAGTCCAGCACTCAGATGATAACGAAGGGGGCCCAGGGCTCTATGCCTCACTAGTGGCTCCAATCTAAATATTCCCACTGGAGCCCCGGGTCCGACTGATAGTGGGGACTCGATTAGTGGACTTTTTAATTGCCACAGGAGTGCCACCGCTGCCAAGCCGAGTGGGCGGAAGTCGTCCGGGGCCCCCATGGCAGCCGCCCCCACCCCCTGCCACCAGCCACCATGAAGGTGCTCCATGAGCCAGGCAGGGCATGGGGGCAAGGCAGCAGCAAGGCAGCTGTAGGTGAAGTGGTGGCTGAGGAACTCATCGCAGCGGGCCCAGGAGCTGGGCCAGGGGGAGTCACTACCAGAGTTGGTGCTGCTCCATCATAGAGTCTGGCAACCCTGACGTTCTCGGTGGCTTTGTTGGACCTGGGCAAGCAGCAGGAGCACTGGGAGCTGTTCTGAGGGTGCCTCCAAGCTGGCTCCTGCTGGCTTTGAATACCAGGGCCTGGGGAAGCACACAGGAGGCTGCCACTGCGGAGCAGTTCATTTTCAAGTTTGGGCCTCAGCAGACTTGCCCATCATTGGTTGAAAGAATAAGAAAGTTCTCTTTCTCCCGAGGTCTACCAAAAATTAAGGCTATATGGGCTAACGGGACCCCAGGACGTGCAGAAAGAATTTAAATTCCCCATACCAATGAGTATAGATTCGTGCAAGACCCATGTGCCATTAATGATATTGTACAAGTGATTATGAATGGTACTCAGTCGCATTTGAATGGCACGATCCTGAGACTAGGATGACCTCACAGTATTGCCGGACCATGCTGCCTCAGGGGTTTAAAAACTCTCCTTCCCTGTTTAGTGAGAGCTTAGAAAGGGACTTGCAGAACCTGCAGTTGGACCAAGGGCTTCTGTTATAGAGTATAACCCAACAATGTACAGATTTGCAAACAGCATGTTACTTATTTGGGATTCCAAATTAGCAAGGGAACTCTCAGACAACTGCAAGAGTTCTCAGGAATGGCAGAGTTACTGATGCTGGGAGACCTCCCCCTGTCGGTGGCGGATCAGTCAATGCCAGAACCAGACTGGGATCTTTTCCAGTTATCCAGAGGTAACTTTTATGGTTGTGCATGCTCATGGTGTCACTTGGAAGGACACGGGGCTCCCGATGGCAGGAAATAAGGATATTAAGTACACCACTGAAATAATGGCCCTGACACAGGCTGTGGCTGAGCCCAAGCAGGTGGCCATCATGCACTGTCCTGGTCACCAAAAAAGGAGGCCACTAAGGGTGATCTGTTCCTTGGGGCCTTGATACCCCAGTTAGATTTAGATCAATATAAACCCCACTACGCTAATGAGGATGAATAAAGAACTAGAGCTTGGGGTGTTGACACTTGGCTCGACACAGCGAAGTGGAGACAGAATTCTCACGGACTCATTCTTCTACCCTAAGCCTTGGTTCGGCCCCTTATGAAGCACCTACATGAATGCACACTCTATGGGCATGATGCCTTAATGGATTTGGTGGGACTTCATTTAAGAGGACCCCATTTGACAAATAATTCAGAGCTGCCTTTTACGTGCTTGTAACAATCCAAAGACAGAAAAGCCATCTGCTGCAGAGGGAACCCAACATGTGAGGACTCACCCTTTCAATAATTGACAAATTGATTTCACTCATATGGAAACTTCAAATACTTGCTTGTGTGAGTAGATACCTTTTCAGGCTGGGTAGAGGCTTATCCTACCCAAATGGAGAGAGCATCTGAAGTTACCAGAATCCATCTGAGGAAACTCATGCTGAAGTATAGACTCCCTTCCTCCATGTAGAGTGATAATGGACCCTTCTTTATATTGGTGGTAACTCAGCATGTAAGCAAAGCCCTACATCTAGAATGGAAATTGCATGTATCCTGGAGACCTCAATCTATAAGAAAAATGTAGAAAATGAATCATACTTTAAAGAAAACGATAGCAACATTGATGCAGGAAACCCATTTAAAGTGGGATAGAATGTTGCCACTTGCCCTCCTCCGGATAAGGGTAGCCCCTAGAAGCAGGCGAATGTTGAGCCCCCATGAAATAGTTTATGGGAGACCCTTCCTTGCACCCTGAGGTAAGTATGGTAGTATAACCACAAATGAAGAAAACAGAGTAAAGCAATATGTCAAATACTAACCACTATGAATAAGTTTGCCTCTTTCAGGTTTCCGCCAGTTGGAAGCAGAGGAGTGGAAGAGACCCTACAAAGTGCCTCTAACAACTCACACCTTGCTGAAATTGTCAGGAGTAAAACCCTGGGTCCATCATACCAGAGTAAAGAGGTACCCCATGGAAGAAAAGGACCCACACCCCTAGTGGATGAGCTAGACTTCAGGCAATCTAAAGTTCCCGTTTAAGAAGGAAAAATGAAAGTGTTGATATTTTTGCTAACCTTTCTTTGGTTATTTGTTCTGTCTACAGGATGGAGAGACAACTCCTTAGTGAGGATTTCCCAAACTATCACCTCTTCTGCTGCTCTGTCTCACTGCTGGGTTTGTCACCCTAAACCCCGTTCAGTGCAAAGTAATAAACAGAAGCTGGTCTCTCGGATCACCTACAGGGTGCGACTAATAGTTCTATACTCAGAGGTCCCATGTTTTTTCTTGCCCAGCCCTGTATCAGACATTGTGTACAAGGTGACAGCAAGGACACACAGTCCTAACGGTGTCTTAGAAAACAAGCGGGGTAAAATCTCTTACCAGGTATCCCCCATTTCACCTTGTCAATCCTCAAAGGAGTAGTTGTTGCTTATGCCCTTTTTCACCCAGTAATCTGTGGTATTCCTTAGTTTTGTAAATCTACTGCCAAAGCTTTGACAAACCAGAAAGATCAATGGCATAAAAAGTATAAATCTTCCATCTAAAACGTCACCCCAGTTTAGCAGGATGTAGCTTGATGACTATGTCGTTCCTCTTCCCATAGATACGGAAGGATAAAATCGACAGTAGGAATTATGTGACACAGGAAAGGCCTGAAAAAGGGTAAAATGTATCACAAGTTGCCTCTAAAGACCCCCAGGCCGCCCCAACACACACACTGTTTTTGGGGATTAAAATCTGCATTCCTGTCGAGGCCAATGGTCAGAGGGGCAGAGGAATGTTCTTTATTCTTTGTTTTCTAGTATCTTAAACCACAGGAAATGGCTCAACGGAATTGTCTGGGCAAAGGTGATGGGATCATCTTTACCAAAGATAAGGTCGACCAGTACCACCAACCATTAGCCAAAGCTGAAAACTCCCTCTAAAAGCTCTCTATTTCTGCTTACAGAGGGGACGATGGTTCCTTAAGACGAGACTTTGCCATCCTCCTCATTTGCTGGCAAATTAATAAACGTCTTTTCCTTTTTCTCAAACCACTTGTCCTCATTTTTCGTTCAGCCTTGGGGACAAGTATGGAACTTTGGGTAACAGTGGTAATATTCTTAAGCCCATATTTGGAACTTGAGATCATCATACTTGAAAAAGCAAAGCACAGTCTCTTGCTGATAATATCACAACTTACTTCCACTAGGAAAGTTTATGAAGCCAAAGGGGATACAGTTATATGCATGAGAAGCAATTTTCTTTGCCACAAACAAATATGATTAAATTTATTTTAATACAGTGCTGACTTTATTGTTTTTTAAGACCGAGACTGGAATTTTGTGGTTCCAATTTTTTTAAAAGATAATTCACACCCATCCCCCTCAAAGGGAGGTAGTGATTTTTTTTTTTTTCATTCCATACACTGGATTGTGATCCGTGTGTACCAGTTATTAACATTAGGGCTTCCTGACATGGAAGGTGGCTGTAATTGAGAGCCATGTAGTTAGTACGCTTGCTCAGCTTTAATTGAGTGATGCTTGATTAACGTCTTATATGATTTTCTTTGTCACTTTGGGTTCATGAAAATATGTCATTTTTCTTTTAGTAAATGTTAAATGTGTTCATTGTAGGAAATTTGAGAAATACTGAAAAATTAAAAAAAATAGAAAAGAAAAGCCACTTGTAATTCCACTCTGAGTGATAACTATTATAAAAATGTTGTGACAGTTTTTTCTAGTCTTATTTTCTATTTCTTTTTCTCGTTCTTCAAAATTCTAAGTTGGAAAAAAAATTCTAAGCTGGTACTAATTTATAAGAACAGTTTTGTATCATGTATTTTTATTTAATATTATGTAATGAACATTGTCCCATAAAATCCTACCAATAGATGTAGCTTCATTATTTACCCAATATCCTATCTTGGGATAGCTAGGTTGTTTAAAACTTTTCTTCATTAAAAAAATGCAACAATGAATATCATTGCTTATAAATCTTTGGGTACATTGTTGATGATTTCTTATGTTTGGATGTTGATGGACTAATAAAAAAAAGGAGGAAGGTTGCGTAGCATACAAAGTGAAGATACTTAAAGATTCTGTCATACCTGGCCGTAGCAACCTGCGTAATGAATGAGGCTCGGAAAATCTTTAGAACAACTCAATTCTGCAATGGCTTCCGTTTCGCTCACCAGCCAGCGTACACACTCCAACTGACCATTCTGGATTTTAAAAAAGAAAGAAAGAGAGAAAGAAATTGAAGGTAATTCAGGTTTGAAAAATACCTCAAAGATGGTGATTTTGCCAAGAAAAGAAATCATATGAATTTTGTCTTTTATATCTGGCTTAATTTATGTACACTATAAATATATCACCTAACTGTATTTTATTCTTGATCTGTGGTTTTGGCTCTCAATAAATTACAGAATTTTACTTAAATACATCTCATAATTTTTATCAGTTATTTAAAAATCACTTTATTAGGTTATAATTTGCATACTGTAAAACATACTCATTTTAAGTATACAGTTTGATGAATTTTTAACAAAGATAAACACTCCTGTAACTATAACTTCAAACAAGATATGGAACATTTCCATCATCCCCCAAAATTTTCTAGTATCCCTTGACTCTCATCTTCCCCACCTTTGCCCCAGACAGCCACCAATAAGATTTCTGTCGCAATGGATTAGAGCATGCACTCTTGTGCTGGCTTCTCTCATTCACCATGCCTTTGAAATGCAAACATGTTGCTGCTTATATCAGTAGTTTATTGCTTTTTTATCGCTGCAAAGTGTTGCACTGTATGACTACACCACCATTTGTTTATCCAATAACTGATAGATATTTGGGTTGTTTCCACTTGGGGGATGATGAAGTTGCTATGAATATTCTTTGTGAATATATACTTTTCTTTCTTCTGGGTAAATGCCTACACTGGAATTTCTGGGTCATATGGTAGCTGTATATTTGACTTAATAAAAAGTTATCAAACTGGTTTCCAAAGTGGTTGACCACTTTACACTAACACTAGCAGCATATGAGCATTCCATTATTAGTTGTTCCAAATCCAACACACGGTATTGTCAGTTAATTAGTTGTTATTCTTCAATTAAAGTTTATAAGATAGAGCAACTGATTTCCAAATCCCAAAGTATTATATTTGTTAATGAAAAATTAACAAATTCATATTTGAAATAAAAAATTTTATTAAGTGAGCAGATGAATATCTTAATCAGTAAAATATTTAAAAAATTAAAAAGGGAAATGTTATTTATCATTTACCATTTATAAATGATAAAACTATTGCTACAGAAAGTAAAATAGCCACAGTTTTACATTTTTTAGGGCACCAACCCTCTTGAACATTAGGATCAGAGGGACAGTAAAGTAAAAGTAGGCAGAAAAAAAGAGCAGGATTTTCTTGCAGTCCTTTGCAAAGGTCTTATAAATTTATGCCAGATATTTTCATAATTTTTAAGATTTAAACTTCTCTCCCTTCTTTAAATATTTATTGGGTTTTTATTCTCAGGAACTGTGAAAGTTCCAAAATATGATCAAAACATGTAAACTATTAAAATATAGTCCATACATATTATGGTAGAGAGTTTTCCCTACACTTATAATAGACTAATGTGATATATATTAATATAACCTAGTGATTAAAACCCAGACTCTGGAATGGATTTAAATCCTTAATCTGCCAGTTAGTTACAAGACCTCGGACAAGTTACTTTACCTCTCTGGTACTCAATTTTCTCATCTGTGAAATAGAGAGGATAATAGCAACTATCTCATAAAGTTACTGCGAAGACTAAGTGAGATAAAGCATGTAAATTCACTAAGCACACAATACTTGTTATCTTCTATTACTAGAATGCTCTCTTAGATTCTCACAATAACTCTTGTCAGACAAATGAGACATTCAACCGCCTTCCCACTTTGTACTGTGTGGAATTTTAGTGCAGGAGAGAAAAGCTACTGTGGGCAGGGAGCCAGAGAAGGCTTCAATGAGGGTAGCATTTGGACTAGTATAATAGGATTATTTTCTCTTTCTTTATTTTAGAATTCTAACATTTAATTTCTCAAGGGAAAAAGTCTATTCTAAAAGCAAGACAAGGAGGTAATCTTCTCATTCTTCATTTTATCCTATTCACATAATGGTACTCCCAACTATTCACATGCAGATTCTCCTCTCTTGAGGTATTAATATTTAACTTGAGAGGCTGGTGTATATGGGCTGGCTCCCTGGTCCCCTGGCTTCTGGCTGGTTTGGCTGATGGAGAGCAGTGGCAGGAGATCAGGAAAGGAGAGTGAATTTGAGGTCCTCTCTGCTCCTGGCTTCCCTTCTATGGGGTTGCTATTGGCCAGTGGAGTCCCTCCACCAGTCAAAGGGCAAAAGTCATCCAGTCCTTTCTACTCAGCTCTCTCTATCTCAGGTTCTTATAACCATTCCTTTCCCAGCCTCTTCAGGATTTGGGGAGTAACTGTGCCCAGGTTGTTACAGTCCCCAGGACAGTGCAATTTCCTTTGTGAACTGCCTTCCCCCCACCCATCCTTTTAAGTATAATCTCTTAATTGTAGACTTTCCTTAAATTTCATGATTTGAGCATGCCAAATGTTTCCTACCAGGATTAAAAACAACAGCAATAAAAACACTAATACAAGAAAGGAGTGAAAACCACATTGATTATCTACTAGGCAAGATGATTTATATAAACTGGTATTCACACAGAGCACAGAAATGTGAGGCAACATTTCTGATTTTTGTTATATATTTTCTCTCTTGGTTTTTTTTTTTTTTTTGGTCATTTTAACTAAATTAAAGGTTTATTATTTTTTTTATCTTTTCATAGAACCAAATTTTGTTTTGTTGATTTTCTCCATTATTTTTCTATTCTCTGTTTCATTTATTTTCCTTCTGATTTTTATTGTTTCTTTCCTTCTGCTTGCTTAGGATTTAGTTTGCTCTTCTTTTTCTAGTTTCCTAAGGTGAAAGCTAAGGCTATTGATTTGAAGTCTTTCTTCCTCCCCTTCTCCTCCTTTTAGTATAGTCATTTACAGCTATAACTCTCCCTCTAAATATTGCTTTAGCTGCATCCTGTAAGTGTTGGTATGCTGTATTTTCATTTTCATTCATCTCCAAATATTTTCTAATTTCCCTTGTGATTTCTTCTTTGACACATTGATTATTTTGGAGTATAATTCCACATACTTATGAAACATCACAAATTGCCATAGGTTATTGATTTCTAATTGCATTCTATTATGGTTAAAGGACATAACTGTGTACTTCAATCTTTTAAAATTTATTGAGACTTGTTTTATAGCCTAACATATGGTCTATCCTGGAGAATGTTCCATCTGCACCTGATAAGAATGTGTATTCTGCTGTTGTTGGATAGAGTGTTCTATTAGATGTCTGTTAGCTCTAGTTAGTCAAGGAGGCAACATTTAAAATAAATAAAATGCTGTTAGAAAGGCAGAAGGAAATATTATATCACTACTGTAAGTTTGAAACCAATATTCCTTGCCATAATTCTAAATACCAAGAAAACAAAAAAAAAAGTTATTAAATTCTAGCAGGAGATTTTTGCCTGTCAAAGTCTCTGAGCCTGGGGTCACTCACTTTATGTTAAAAAGTAATGTCAGTAAGTGTTTGAAGTCATGTTATCAACAGATCAACACTTCGCCATTGAGCTTAATTAGAAGGACTGAATGACAAATGAAAGGAAATTGAAGTTATTTCATTCCAAGTCTGTTTAGCTCCTAAAATAACTTCTCCTGCTGTCCCCGTTTTAGAAAACAGACTGCTCTCACCTTTTAGAAATCTTTCTTTCCAATTACTTTGCTTAACCATTTCTAAAGGGCACTCAATAATCCTCGGAACTCCCACAGTATCTACTCTTGGGTCCCCCAGAAGTACTCAATAAATTCTGTATGTAACTGGAAAATTTATTGTGTTCCATTTAAGGAGTTTAAGAGTGGGAGAGAGATGTTGTTAGCCCTGATATGACTTCAAAGCCCCTTTTCTCAGCTAATCTTTTTATTTGATACTTTATCTCTGACTCTGCTTCCTGTCAGCCAAGTCATATTATCTGAGCAACTTCTGCCCATTTGTACCAAGTTTGTTTGTCCTTAATGACAGCGGGGCTCTCAGAACTGTGCTTAATGAGGTGAAACACCACTAGGTGGTTACTGGTGTCAAAAACAAGATCCTAAAACAGAAGAATGATGACTTCTTTGGATTTGCTCAACTTCATCAATAGCCATCAAAATACACTGAATGGACTGAGGCAGGACATGTGTCAGGACAGATTTCTAAAGAGGGTGGCACCTGTTACAAAATGTTTATATTTACTGCTTTTGTAAATTCTAGATTAAATAAAGGAATAGAAGACCATTTCCATTTCTCAAATCACTGTCCAGAAGTAAAGTATCAAAAGCCTGAGACCCCAGATCTGTAACAGCTTTTGAGTTGTATGGGTTTGAAATCTTTTTCACTCAAACAAATTAAAAAAATATTTGCTATTCATTTGCACATTGATTGTATGATGACAATACTATGCTGACTGGAAGAGTTTAAGAATGAATTAACCCATAATATGGATATCATATGAGGTGTTCGTGCTGAAAGTTGGCTTAATGATCACTAAGTTTCTCAGATACCTTCCTACTCAGAAATTTTTAGTCTATCAAAACAAGTACTAGGATATATATAAATAAAGAAAAAAATATTTCCATCCAAGTATACAGTTAGGAGATATTCAGTAGTCCACCATTGGTCAGGAAGACTAATGAGAACTGTATTTTATAAACACTAAAAAAACAAGGCAAATCTCAACATTTATTGGCACTGCAAGAATATTTTATTAATCACAGATATAGGCCCATTAATGGCCATACTCAACCCCTATCTTCCCACAGGACTCTGTCACAGGACTATTTCCTACACTTGTGCTGCTGACAACCTACCTGCCTTATTCATCAGCTATCAGCTCCTTAAGAGTAGGGACTATGTCTTATTCAAATTGGTACTGCCAGTGCCTAATGTGGTACCTGGTAAACCGGGTACACGTTGAATTCAAGTACACTAAACCTTGACTTCACATTTGACTTCTCTTCCTTCATGATGACTTTCTGCAGCTTAGCTCTTAATTTGACATAGCATCATTCATAACCAAAGGAAAATTATATCAACCAGGGTTATAGATTTCTTATTTTATTAAAGAAAATGTTATTTTCTACATTATTTTTGAAGTCAGACCTTACTAATTACTTTGCTTAATTGAGCAAAATTAAATAAAATGAAAAATATTTTTAATATATAGAACTTTACTGAATGGTCAACAAATTAAAGGTATAAAAATTTAGGTTTGCATAAAGTCTTTATTAGGGGCAGAACAGCAACTGATTGTTTTTCAAATAGGTAACATGTTCTTTAGTGAATTCACAAGTAGGTTTCTTTAACTAACAAGTTCCCCTGATCAATTTCAATATAATTCTATTTATAAAAATTATGATTATTCAGCTTTTAGAAGACATGATTTTATAAAGCAAAGTACATATGCAGAAGCACAAGATGGATTATATTTCCCTGAACTTCACTTTTGGTTTTTTAATAAATATGACTGTATTTTACATTTATTTGTCAAAGATCTTAAAAGTAATTTTAGTTTAATAGCTAATCTTCTAGTGATGTATTACAGTTTGCAGAGGCACTTACTGCAGCGCTATAAAAGTCTGTATTTTTTTGTGTCACAGTTTCTAGGTTTTAACTCTATCCCTGTCAGTATTAATGTGTGTAGCTTTTGAGAGACTCTGTGCTTTCCAAGAGCTAGACTCAAACTCGGCACTGATACTCTAAACAACTCTTGATGCCGAAGACATTTAAACTTCAGATGTGACCCATTAAAGCCCACTGTATTATCTGAAATACTCCTGAGTGCCAGCGTCCCTTACCACACACCTTTTCCTCATTTGTTCATTATCCTCATGCTGGGAAAAAGGGAAACAGTCTCTCCTCAGTCCAGGTGTGGTAGAGAATCTAAATTGCAGTCCTCATGAATAACAAAAGTTCTTAGAACCACAACACATCATTTTCCCTCCTCTTTATTAGTTGATTTGAAGCTTACCCTCATTGGACAATAAATTGGAATGTAATCTCAAAATCTCAGAGCAGTTAGTGACTGAAATGATTGCTCCCTTAAATGTAATATGTTCACTTGCCGTTTGCTCCATAAATCACTTTCCTCTCTTTCCCTTCTAACGCTTTAGCTCACAAGGAATCTTCGAACACAGAAATCCCACTATTTCGGCCTGTGGAGGGCCCACCCCCACGCAGTCACCTTGATGGCCAGGCCGGCCGGGGTCAGCTTCTCGGCGTTGCGCTCGTTGAGGCAATCTTCTCCCATCAAAGAGGTGAGGTGCTGCAGGCATTCTGCGTGTCCCTGCGACGCAGCGATGTGTAACAGATTGTTCCCATTTTCATCATGAATCTTGTCTAGATTGTCCGCAGCTAGGTGTGGCTGTACAAATAGTGAGATTAGGAAGTTAAGTCAGTGAATTGGAACAAGATGTTGTGGCGGTTTTGCCCTGAGCACTGGGAAGAAGGAATGAGCTTACAGAAGCTCTGGTGGCAGCCGTGGGGATCTAATAAGTCAGGAGTTCCTTGCCGCTATTCTTTGTTTTAACATGCTTTAGAACATGAGTTCTCAAGAGGCAGATCTTCGACGCGAGACATGGTAACAGGGCTAAGGCCAATGAGCTGTGGGGGCACCAAGCTGGCTTTCTAAACAACTGTAATGGCATTTATGGTAACTGGCAGGTTTCCTGTCTGTCTCCCCCACTCGACTGTGAAGTCCTTGAGGGCTGAGCTGGGTTTTGTTCCCTGCTGTAGGTTTGTGGAATGAATGAACTAGTTGTCTCCACGTGCTTATTTCACCTTGAATTGTAGAGAACTGGCTTTGACTGCAAACTGTATGACGACTGCTACTCTGCTGCTACCAGTGCTCTTGTAGGTACCTCTGGACACTGTCATCACACAGACTCTGGGGGCTATCTGGAGGCTACCTGGCCTTTGGTTTTCCCCCCTCTAGCAAAGTTTAGTCTCCTGAGTATGAACTGATTGCTAGACACTGTTGGGTGAACCAAGAGGTGTTAGCATTTGGCAAACATGAAAACATGGGAAGGACAAAATAAAGGAATGAACCAAAGAGCATTAGAAGGGAAGAGCCAAGAAAATGGAAGAAACATTTTCAGAAGCAAAAAAAACCCAACTACTTTATTTGGTAAAATTGTTCAATTATATTGTCTTATCACAACAGTACTTGTGATAATAGACTGAGTACATTGTACGTATCTATGTATGGCTTTATGCTAAGTAGAATCATATTGACAAGATGCGAGGATTTTCTTGAATGAGACTTTAATTAACATCATAGTATGAGCCAAGGCTGGCTACTGTTTGATCCAAGTCTGGAAGCCAGAAAAGAACAATGCAGGCAGATGGAGTGCTATTTCAGTTTAGCTGTCTCTCAGCCTAAGGAGAACAGATTTTTCTTACATCATATTATTCTGTGTCTAGAGTCTTTGGAAAAGCTTCTTCATGCTCCCTAGACATGCAGAGCTGGAACTGAGTAAAAACTCCATGTGGGTCAGAGGGCAATCAAGCTCTTGGGTAAGTTTCTATCTGCAAATGCTTTTCAAACATCCTGGTCCAACTCTTCTGAATAATGATCAGGATAAAACAGAAGACCCTCTGTTCACATAGCTGGCGGGTCCACCATCAGTAAGGAACAGACAGCTCCACAAATAACTGAGTAAGAGCACTGGGAATCATTTTAAAAGCAAAAAGAAAGACATTAAAATTCAAGTTAAAGAAAGTGCTGGGCTCTCCCTGGTTTGTTTTCATTTTAGATTGAGTCTTTTTTTTTCCAGCTGAATTCATGCAAAGGTAAAATGAAATAATACTCCATCTATAGGCATTTGTTTTCCATATATTAACCGCCTTTTATTTTAAAACTCAAAAGGTCACATCTCCCAACTAAAGCCATCAGTAAAGATTAAATAAGAACCAAAACAAATGCATCATTGTCTGTTCCCAGCAAAGGGAGGTGATAAAAATAGAGTCTCTAGATTATTAGTATGTATGCTGAACTAGATCATACTTACCAGGAGAGATATCTGTCCTTCCTTAACGATGTTCAAGATACTTTTTACTTTTTTCACATACTCACTCCTTTCTTCTGGGACTTGGGAGCTGGTCCAGGCCAGGCCACTGACCTGCTCCTCCGGTGTGGGTTCTGCGGGTGCCGACTGCAGATGGAAGGCCCTGAGCTGGCAGTCTGGCATCGTTTTCTCAACTTTGCGACCATGCGGATCACTGAAGGTCTGGTTTTCAGGCTCATATGCAGAGCCACATTTAACCAGAGGAGGCGAACTCTGGGGTTCTTCAGTGGAGAGCTTGTGCGGGTCACGGATGACAGTTGATACTTTTCTCAAGTGAGGACTTTTCACGGGAGAAAGAACACAAAATGGTGCCATGCTGGATGGCGAGTTCTCGGCGCTTCCCGTAGAGCAGGCTTTGCCAGAAAGGCCATTGATGGTTGTGCATAAACCCAAAATTCTTTTTTCTGAAGTCACCTTGGTAAAAGAGGGAAGCTGTTGACTGGATTTAATGTAAGGCACATCCAGAATCTCATCCATGTCGAGGTCGTAATGTTCCAGTTCGCCCAGCGAAGTGCTGGGCTCGGAGCTCTTACCTGGAGGGCCACCCACTCCTTCCCCTGGGCCTGGCTCCTCGGGCTGGGGGCCTGGGCCAGACTCATCCCCTTTCTGGTACTCCACTTTCTGGTTCTTTTGGTCATCATTTTCATTGTTCTCCAGAGTCTCTGGCTGATGTTTCAGTGGGGAAACCCGCTTCACTGGGCGGAACTTACTGTATACATCAGCAATTCCTGTAGGCTTTTGCGTGTTTGTAATGAGAGTTGAGACGCCACAATTCCAGCTAGAGCTAGAAACTGTTTAAAAAAAATTAAATTGAAATGCTGAACACATCTTGGCTATGCAGGCAGACACAGTCCATTCAAATTATGCTCAAATTAAGCCCCTGTGTAGAGGTGACTTAGAACACATATCCATGAAATAATTCATACTTACCACTGGAAAACAATGAATGATAAAAGAAAGTTATGACATATTGATTCAAAATTAATTAAAGTAGTAGTAACGATAAAAGCAGACAGCTAAGGAAAACAAACCCAGATAGATATTTAGGTTTATTCCCTGGATAGATCTACCTCTGTGGCAACATTTGCCACTACCCTGAAGAATAGGATTAGAGGGTAAGATTCTTTGTGTTAAATGAACTTCCAAACTAATTTACGGATAAAAGGGATATATACATACACATGCACACATATGAGCATGTGTGTGTATACATGCACACCCCTAATGCCTAAGAATTTCCATATAAAGAGGGAGAAAATTATTTATTATTAAGCAAACTCAAACTGTGCCCCATTGGGTGACTCACTAGGTATCCCCTTAAGTGGATTAGGGAAGGAACAGAAAGGAATGAAGTGGTCAGGAGTTGAAAGGACCATGGGAGACAAGCCATGGCTGAGTTAACCCCACCTTGGACAAAGCATCCCAGTCAACCATCATGTAGAGGCATTTTACGGTGCTGTCTGACATATGACACAGCAACATAACGCACTAACACATAACAAAAGAGCGTGTTCTTTAATGCCTTCCATTGTTGAGAAAGTTGGAAACAAACAGGAGTAGAAAGTTGTAAAGAGAGGATGGGGTAGGCAGAGTAGTTTTTTTTTTTTTTTTTTAATCTCATTTCTGTGCAAAGTCTACATAAAGATTTTGTGTTCGTTTGCATTTGAGTAAGGGTCTGGATGAGATGGGCTGGAAAGTGAAACAGCCAGACACCTCTGCAGGGGAGAGATAAGAAGCACCACCTCTCCCAGTTAGCCTTGCATGAGTGGCTACCCGGTGCCTCCTCTTGGGCAGGCAGATGGAGCAGCAACAGTCTCCTGAGCCGTGACGATACTGCTTCTTCTCTGGGACCCTCCCCTGCCAGACAGCAGATGAGCCAGCACCCTTAGAAACTTGCCGGCCACTGATTGATAGATTCCTACTTCCCTGCCACCTAGTTCGCACCATCCCCCATCAAAGGAGTGAGATTTCAGAGCATGCCCTCCAACTAGGGACCTCCCATCTATCTCTCCTCTTCTGAAACAACAACAGGTGGGAAGTATTTAATTCAAAAGTATGTGTATGTGTGTGTCCTTTGCTATTGGGCACAAGCAAGGAATAAAAGAACATGAGATGAATGTGTACTCAGGTCTATAATTTCGGCGACAGCCTCTGGCTATGACTGATTCTTGGAGTGAAAGTGGGATAAATATTATTAAAGTTCCCTAAATTTAGGCTGTTGGTCATTCTTCTTCCTGCTAGGATATGCTCTAAAAGGAGTCAGAGAAATTCTGGAACTAAGTGAAGGGTTCTGAGCCTGGATGCCATATAACTGTCAGTGAGTTCTTTCCCCCAGATAGACCACAGTTTTGCCTGAGGTTTCAGAGGGTCTGCACTATGCAGTCCACGTCTGAGGCCGGCCTGGCTCTGGCATTTTGGTATCTAAGAAGAGAATCCTATGAGCTGTGGAAGGAGGGCTGGATTCTCTCCAATAAGCAACATATAACAGAGAATGTTCCAGAAGGGAAGAAAGGTATGTAGATGGTCTTCAGCTGCTGCTTTTCTTCCCTTTTGTTGGCTCTAGTCCTTCGTTGTACACAGTGCTTGGCACAGAGGCGACAATTAACAAATGCTAGTATGTGAATTTGAATCTCACTTTGCACGGCACATTAAATCTTTAAAAAGGTACAAAGTGCATCCTTCTGAGGGATTTACAGTTTAATTTCACAGGGGACAAAAGTCCTGTTAATAAACTCAGAGGAGGGATAATCACCAGTAAGGGCTAGATTTTCTTAGGTTATTTATGAAATGTAAATATGCAAAGGCAAAGACTAATTCCAGTTGGTCCCTTATAAATTTAAACATTTTCTGTCTTTTATATGTCCTTTTCTCTCTAAAAATGTAAAGCCATGAAAAATTAATGTCTGCCAGACATTTCTGCAAAGACTTTCTCTCTTCCTTTCAATAACACATGGTTACTTACTTATTTAAAACAGCAGAGAGATAGTGGACGTGGAGTTTATAAGGTGTAAATATGTCTTTAATTTTATTTATCAACTTTCTGAAAAGCTTTGAATATAGTGGGAAATATATATATATATATATTCGTAGACACTTCTGAGATACATATTATTAGGTATGATATTGCTAATATTTTGCCAGTTACCTTGATTTCTATGGAACTTCTAGAAAATGTGCATCTCAGAATGTAATAAAAAATTTTAAAGCCACATAACTTAGTAGGTCAATACAATGAGTGCATTGTACCAATATATTTATGTATTATTTAAGGTCGTAGGTTCAAAGGGCTACTCTTTTATGTTGGCTTTATTTACATGTGAAATTTTTTCCAAGTGATACAGGGAAATGGATACCATATGTTTCCCAGCTGTTTTGTTCTGACAGGAGCCATTAAGAACGCTCTATGGAAATGAATTCTGTCTGAATCTTAGGAAAACACTTCTTTCCACAGAAGGGTCTAGAAACTGAAGAAGGAGCATCAACATTTAGGCTTGTTGTCCTTCACCTTACTCAAATCTAAGACTCTTTTTGAGGCTGAGGGTGAAATCTGTGCTTTCTAGTCTATGTCTTGACTGCCAAGAAAAAAAAAAAATCCCAGTCATGAAAAATGGATTATTTAATGGGTCTTCGTGAAAATGCTCTAATTTATTGCTATATCATATACTTGGATGAGAAGGAGGGCAATTTTATGCTATACACAAAGACAAAATTCAATTAGTTTATTGCTCCTAAGTTTGGCAAAGGGTATTTTAAGAATAACACAGAAAAAGGGCTATTAATGATTGTAAAGATTTTTACTTCCAATTCTTTAAGTCTACTAAAAATTTCACTCATACTACTATTCTACCCCAACACTATACTAAATTTCTTATCATGCATGGAAACAAAGTTCAGACTAACTATGCTTACTAGGAAGATTTCTGAGGCTAAATTTGCTTTCTGGAAATCATGAATAAAGTCTTCACATGTTAACAAAATTTAAATCTCCCCAAATTTTATCTATCTTAGATCTTTACAAGCTCCATGAGAACAGGGTCTGTGACTGATTTATCTCTCTATCCCTCAAAGCACCCAGAAAATTGCTTTATGTAAGTAGGTTCTTAATGACTTTTTGATTGAATGGGTTCATTTTTAACATCTTAACGAAAGTAAACATGCCTAATATGCCTTAAATCTGTCTATCTGATTTTGTCACAAATTTTCTAAAGTGGTCAGCAGGTAATTGGACATGTAATTGACGCTGATCTATAGACCACAATTATCTCTTTCAATCTAGCTGGCACTTGGAATGCCTCTGAGCTTTAGCAGAGTATTTCCAACTGCCTGCTGACTCTCCCTGCCCGGCTATTCGATGAGCATTTCACGTGGGCATGGGGTGTGCAAGGATTCCTGACGGGCAGCATATTCCAATGCAGGGGACTCATCTCTCTCCAGCCTTGGTTACTTCCTCCCCTGCCCCTCTTCACCTAACACATCCCCACTCTACTCCTCTTCTCGAACACACTCCTCGTGGTCCTGGCCTGGATAACCACATCACCTCCTGCACTCTCCCGCGCAAGCCACCTCCAAGGCATCGAGGATCTTCTCTCTCCGTGACTGCTGCCCATCCCCTCTCAGGCACCAGATCCTGCTGTGGCCTTATCCTCAATCCCTCTTAAATCTGAGCCCTTTTCTTCATCCTCATTAAACTGACTGGGCCACACTGGGACTCTCTCCCACAGTCTCAGCAAGGTTTTCCCTGCTTCCCTTGGTCTCCTTTTCCCGTCCTCAGTTAACCCTCTTCGGACAAGTCTGATTTTGTCACTCAAAATCAGCTCAAATACCTCTGGTGGGGCCGGGAGCGGTGGCTCACGCCTGTAATCCTAGCACTCTGGGAGGCCGAGGCGGGTGGATCGCTCAAGGTCAGGAGTTCGAGACCAGCCTGAGCAAGAGCGAGACCCCGTCTCTACTAAAAAAATAGAAAGAAATTATTTGGACAACTAAAAATCTATATAGAAAAAATTAGCCGGGCATGGTGGCGCATGTCTGTAGTCCCAGCTACTCGGGAGGCTGAAGCAGTAGGATCACTTGAGCCCAGGAGTGTGAGGTTGCTGTGAGCTAGGCTGACGCCACGGCACTCACTAGAGCCAGGGCAACAAGAGTGAGACTCTGTCTCAAAAAAAAAAATACCTCTGGTGGCCCTGGACTGCCCGTATGTGGGATGCGTATCCCTGCAGTATCTAAGATGGCACAGAAACCATGCTTGCTAAAGACCCCTGATTAATAGAGTGAGAATGCTGTTCACCTATCAGTCCCCTTTCTTCCTCCTAATTAATTTAAGGAGTCTCACGTTGGTGCTAGAAGGAATTGGACTCCTCTCCAAAACTTACAATGCCCCAACAGAACAACGGGGCTGCAGGCCCCAGGCGCAGAGACTTTCGTAAGTAAAGAATTATTTGGAATGTTTTATACTTATCACATTCATCTTAATGATGACCTTGAATGTATTGCAAGTGACATTGGTTTTCTATATATTAGTCACATAAAGTTTCTTTTAAAAACAAGTATGTTTAAAAGTAAAATGTTTTAGAAAAGTAAATTAAATAAATAACAGTACAAGTGGTATAGAGGTAAAGCAAAAATAACAGAGGTAGACCTTGGATAGAACACATGCTGTGGAAATGATATTTTAGTTACTACGTTTGGGAAACCCTGGATTTTGGGATAATAGCTAAATTCTTTAGCATGGTATGTAGCAGTTCTTTTATTCATTTTTAAATTTACCTTTTCGTCTCAGCACTCATGTTTCCCAAATCTCTAATTTTTCCCTGCACCTCCATTGCTTCATTCACCCTTCCTGGATCCACCATGCTCTTCCTTCCCTGTTCATGCCTTTGGGATTTTTCCTCCCTTTCCTACACTGCCCTGTTATCCTCCCTGCCTGTGACTTGGGCTTAGCTCACAAGATTCCACTCAGGTGATACTTCCTTGGTGCACTTCCTCTAACTCTCCCAGGAAATAGTTGCTCCTTGCTTCTCAGTGTCCTGACAACATCTGCATATACTTAGAGTTGGGCATTTCTGAAGTTCTGTTCCAAAGCTTCTCTCACGCATCTGTCTTACCTTCTCTCCTGAGAGTTCCTCAGGGCAAAGATTGCCTGAGAACCAACTTGTGTCTATAACCGGCCCTTTTTCTAGCACAGTGCCTTGAAGATGTTGGGGATCTGTGACTTAATCTTTCAATAAATGAATGAGGGGAAGAGGGAGAGAGGGAGGAAGGAAGGAATATTCCAGCCCAAATATGCCAAGTATAGTAAATAAGTATGAGCCTCGTCACAATGAGTCACTCTTGCCACACTTTGGGCATACTGACTGTGCTGAGTATCGTAAAGACAGCGTTAGCAAGCTGCTGAGGATGTTCAGACATGCGAAAGATGCGCTGCCTATTGAAGTACTTTCAACTATTTCCTACAATAAGTTCTAAGCCTCAGTTTCCTCATCTGTAAAATGAAGGGGTTAGATTATATGACTGCGAAGACCTGATCCACTCCTAAATTTCTGTGACCGTATGGAATGTCTACAAATAACAGGGCTCTTTATTCTGAGTGACTCACTGTGAAACACTGTAATTCTTCTGGATCCATGACTTTCACCAGATCTTCACAAATTTGTAATTATGAGGCTCAGCTGATCGCTGACACAGAACTCTTTGGCTCTTAGGACTGATAAATTAGTATTTTCTTAGGAAGATAATGTACAGTTTGCTGTTGCAACAGTAGATCCAATTTTCAAGACTGAATGTCAATGCTGGCTCTCAAAATGCCTATTTTACTTCTAAATATGGAGTTATGTGTCTATATTAGAAAAATTAGCTTGAAACATCAAGAAGAGAAAGACAAGGGGCATGCCTTTAGGGTAAAATAGTGTTCTACTTTTTTTTTTAAGTTAAATGGATTCTATTTTCCATGATAAACAAAGTGGTCAGCTTTGGCTGTAATTGTCTTAAAGTGTATTTAACAATACACTTCATTTCTACAGCTACTGGAAACCTTGGCACCTTCAACGACATACCTTCCAAGTTCTCCAACATTCCGTTTCCTTCCATTTTCACTCCAAAGGGAGGGACACTGTGGAAGATTAGAGTCCCGAGTTTCCCTAATCCTATGTAAACTACAATCTGTAGTGGACCCCCTTAGTGCCACACCTCAGACTCTGTAAGAAGCGATGACAGGTGGCTTACACCATCTCCTGACAACAGGAAGAAGGGCGCGGAGGCTGAGCGAGGACTGCGTGCTGGGTGCTTTTCTGTATGGCCCTCAGAGGCGAGAGTGCAACCTGATCCGAGAAAAGGCTGAGTTAACTCTGGGTTTGGAGAACTGTGTTGGGAAGAGTGAAGTGAAGTGAACGTGTGTTTGAGGAATACATATTTCTGGAATGTTCCCAGGAGGTTGCTTGCTCATCCCTTTCATTGATGCCACAGACCCTTTAGTGAGGGTATTTTGAGGCTGAGGGGGAAATACAGACGACTTTATTATTATACGAATTTCAACCAATGACCTGTTCCCATCAGGACATTAAAATAAGGTGGGAAAAGACTCACTGATTTGAGTTCTAAACTTCCTGTCTTTAATGGCTACTGATCTCAAGCAGCTGTCGCCAAACGTGTCAGAGTCACCTTCGATCATTCCCAGCCCTGCCTGGCACTGTCCTGACCTGCTCACATAACTCTGTGCCCTCTCTGCCCCCATTCTCTTTGTTCTGTGAAAACTCATTGAAATACTCAAGCCCTATTACCCTGGACAGAAAAGATACTCCTTCATCAAAGAGGCATATTCTATCATGAAATCGGACTCAATATTCTCACAACTTTAAACCTTTGGTCTTCAAAAGTACAGTTTCCATAGAATAGCAGTTGGTGGGTCTGAAGAAAGTACGTGGTTTCAGAGTTATCCTGTCATCTGAAAAGTGTGCTGACTTTCCCTCTGACACGAGCAAAACCTCGTGAGTGGGTTAAGTTTTGTGTTCATTCCAGGCCCACTTGCCAGGGGTCCTTTCTTTGCTTCCCCCGCTCTCTGCGTGGAAACGTGGGGACACAGAGAGAGAGAGAGACCGAGGCACAGTGAAAAGGCTCGAGCCCAGCAGCCTGGCCAGGGCAGAGCTGTGTGCAAGCCGGGCGTGGGTTCTGGCCGCGCCGGCGCGCACTTCCCGGCTGTGACTGAAGGTGGCGACGTTTCACAGTGCCGCTCCACTGTCAAGGACAAAGAACCTTGGTGAGAGAAGGAGAGGCAGATGGAGCAGGCGGGTAGGAGGTTGGAAAATCCCTGCCCTCTACTCCCCACCTCTAACCCAAGGCTGCTGAAATGCCTGTTTATTTTACTTCTAAATATGGATTACGTGTCCACATTAGAAAATTAGCTGTAGACACCAAGAGAACAAAGAAAAAAACGTCTTTAGGGTACAAGAGTGTTCCCTACTTTTTTTTTTTTTTTTGCTAAAAGTTAAATGCATTCATTCTATTTTCCATGAGAAACAAAGTAATGAGCTGTGAAACCTGGTTTTATTTTGAGAGGGACGCACTTTAAGGTCCCAAGGGGAGGAGGAATGCAAGACCCAGTGCTGGCCTGCAGCCTACTCTTGCTCCTGGCAGGCCCGTGGGTCCACCCACTCAAGCCCCGGCCACGGTGGCCTGGGCCTGGTCACAGGGCTGGAGAGAGCACAGGCAGGCACAGCGGCAGGAAGCAAGGTGGGAGGAAGAGCAGACAGCAGCTCCTCCCAGGATACCAGAATGGCGGAGCTACTGTCCTGCATCTGCGGGAGCAGGTGAGGATCCACCTCACAGGCATAGCTATAGAGACTGAAAGGAAGGTTTACATGCATTTTACGAATTCCACAAAATGTTATTTCTTAATTGGAATTTTCCTAAAGTGTCCTCCATTTGACACTTAAAAATTGCCAATGCATTTGTGTAAGGCTTTTTACGTTTCTCAGTACAAGGTAAGTGTATGATTTCATCGGAGATTTTCACAACTCTGGAGGATGCATAAGCGGTTCTGACGTATTCTCACTTGAAACTAAATGAGAACTCAGGGAATTTTAAGTGTAATGTGGAAAATTACATAGTGCGCTTACTGTTCAACCAGGACTGAGGTTCCCTGACTCTAACTTTCCTTCCGTAACACTGGAGGACTGCCTTATGGAAATTAAAATTATTCCCTAAAGACGTAATTCACATTTTTTCTATTTGGGCCACGTATAGGCAGTGAAATCCCAGAAACCAGTGGCAAAACCTGGTCATATTCATTTCAGATTCACTTTAATTAAGTCCCAAACTGTGCTCCCTGCCTAAATTTTGGTAACCATTTACTATGAACATTCTATGTGGGAGTAAAGTTAGAAATTTTTTCTTTTTTTTTTTTTTTAGAGACAGGGTCTTGCTCTGTCACCCAGGCTACAGTGCAGTGGCACAATCATAGTTCGCTACAGCCTCAGACTCCTGGCCTCAAGCAATCCTCCTGCCTCTACCTCCCAAAGTGCTGGGATTACAGGTGTGAACTGCTGCACTCAGCTGGAAAATGGAAATGTTTTTTGGTAAAAATGTTTCTTAAAAACAGTTGAATGGAAGAATTTCCCTCCTGTTTATTTTTAGCATGAAATTTAGCCTAAATCTAGAGTCATCTTATCACTGAGAATCTGTTCTTCTAGCTGTCAATTCCTTCAACAGGTTAGAGGTGGCGATCTCTTTTTTTAATGTAAGCAAGAAATGCAGGAATATAACAAAGTATAGTCAGTGTTAAAGTAATTGGTAATTGGCAGAATGCTAAAGTGCTCTTACAGAGTTCATTCACTCATCTGTTGAGTGTTTTCTGTGCACATGGTTCTAGGGGTATAAGAGTGAATGAAACAGACATAATCCTGCCCAAACAATAATGCAAGTACACAGATAAATCAAAAATTACAAAATGCAAAGTGCTTCGAGGGTACTGGGGTAGAGAACAGCTGAGAAATCTCATCAAGGAAGTGACATTTAAGCTAAGATCTGGGGGATTAGAAGAAGCCAATTATGTGAGGATCTGGGGGAAAATATGACAGAAAAGATGATTTTGTGAAGAAGATTCGAGTAGAAGGAAGTACACTCACAACGTTGAAAGCAGAAGAGAATCTGGCAGGTTCCGTAGCTCTTCTTGCTAGAGCAGAGTGAGATGGGGATCAAGGGGTCGAAGCCGAAGTTGGGGGTTATCAGGGACCCACTCATTTGGGGGTTTTACTGGCTACAACTAAGAGTTTGGTTTTTATTTTAACTGAAATAGGGCATCCCTGAGGGGGTTTCACAGAGGAGTTTGTCCACACGCGGCAGAAGGAGCGAGGGAACTCTCTGGAGCTGCTTTTATAAAGGCAGTAATTCCACTCGTGAGGGCTCCACCCTCATGACCTAATCATCTCCCCAAAGACCCCACCTCTGAATACCATCACCTTGAGGGTTGGGGTTCAACGTAAGAGTTTCGGAGGCACCCAAACATGCAGTTTGTAGCACGGGGATATACTTTCAGCACAGAAGACTCAGGACCTGGTGACGGAGTGTCATGCAGCATGAGAGAGAGGGAAGATTCTGGGTTCAGCAATGAGTGGATGTTTCAGTAAGCCGAGCGAGTTTGACGAGGAGCATGTTCGTGGGGCGGGGGGGATTCAAGAATTCCTCTTTAGAATTCCATGAGACATCCGATGTTGATGTTAAATGGGCCATTAAGTAGGAGGCTGGAGTGCAGAGATTAGTAGCAGCACAGAGATGGTCTTGGAAGCTGTGGGAACGGATGAGGTATCTACTGAGAGGCTGAGAGGAGAGACGGAGGGTCCTACTGAATATTTAGTCACACTGGACTATTTAAAGGTCAGGTAAAGAAGGAGGAGGAGTTGCAAAGGAGACTAAGGAGATGTCAGAGTGTTAGGAGAAAAATGAGGAGATGCGTGGCCTCACAAAGCCAAGAGAAGAGATTGATTCCAGAAAGGAGTGGCCAATAGTCTCAAATAATGCTGAGAGGCCAAGAAAGATGGGAATAACAAAGCGTTGATGGATTTGACAACGTGAAAGTCACACTGGAGATGTTGAAGGTGACTAGGAAGTGGGGGCAGGAGAAGGAGTTTTCCATAACTCCTTAGTGCAGGACGGGGGCTCCTAGAGGGAGTTTTGTTTGTTTTTTAAGAGGAGAGGTACAGAGTGTTGGTATGATGCGGGTGTTGTCCCCATAGACAGGAAGAGATTAATGGTGCAGATGAAAGAGGAAGTAACTGAGGATCAGGGTGCCGAACCAAATGAAGGGAAGCAAAATACCGGCTGTCTCATACTTCCATAATGATACAAAACCCCGAGCAGCAAGGGTTCCTTTCACCTCTTTGCATGTTCATTTGTCCATGGACTCCCCAGACAGTGAGCGGTAGAGCCCAGGCACTGGAAATACCGCCATGAACAAAATCGCCCAAGCGAGTTTTCAGTCTACTAGGGAAAACTGATAACTAAACCAATATCACATTATCTATAATTTTTAAAACAAAGATATTTAAAGAGGAGGGAAAGTACAGGGAGCTAGGAAATATTAAATAATGCGAGTTGTGGGGCAGGGTGCTGATCTAGTCTGGGCCTGCAATGTCTAATGTAGGAGCCACTAGAAACCTGTGGCTGTTAAGCACTCAAAATGTGGCCAGGGTACTTGTCAAAATGTTAATAGCTTTGACTTATTGGGTTAAATAAAGTATATTATGAAGTTAACCCATCTGTTTATACTTTTTTAGAAAAACTTTAAATTTCATATGTGGCTTGTGTTGTATTTGTATTGGACAGTGCTGGTCTAGAGACTCAGGTAAAGGGGCCCTAAGGAGGTGGCTTCGGAGGTGGAAAGGGAAAAGGAAGGCTGTCCCATGTGAAGGAATAGAGCACATTTGAAGAACTGAAGGAGGCTCCTTGCTGTGACTGGGGCAGAAGGCGGGGGGGACAATGGCGCGCAAGGACGCTTGCTGGTCCAGATCACTATGGGCCTCAAAGGCCACGTAAGAGAGTTTCCCGTTGCATATCTTGAGAACCAACCTGGGAAACCACTGCCTGATTTTGAGCAGAGGGTGACATGAAGAGATTTGCATTTTTGAAAAGATCCCCATGCCTCATTAAGGATCACCGGTTAGCGTCTAGGCAACCTACGTCAGTGCTTCTCAAACTTGAATGTGCATAAATGAATCACCTGGGGATCGAGCCTGTTAAAATGCAGATTATGATTCCAGAGTCTGAGGTGAGGCCTGAGAGTCTGCATTTCTCACAACCTCCCAGGTGATGCTGACAGTGCTGGCCTGGATCAGACTGTGAGACGCAGAGGTCTGAGCCAGTGAGTGTCACGGAAGGGACAGGCCTCTCGCGGATGACTCTTCACTCTCTTCAACTGTGCAATTCTAGGATTTTGTTTCTATTGCTTGAGTTTACTTTATGATTTTTTTATTTCTTTTGAGGGACAAGTCAGGGCAAAGGAAATATGTGGACAGAGGGGTCATTTGAAATGGGAAGACAGAGCTCAGCTAATATTGGAAGGCAAAAGAACAGGATCTGCTTTTGCTCGGAAGTGGGGTACTGTAAGAGATGCTATGAAGCTCCCAAACCAGAAACTTCCGCAACACACATTCGTACTTTTGGCTTAGACTGGGAAGACAGGACAGGGGAAACTACTTCTCCCTATGACAGGATCGAGACTTCTGAGAGAGAAGTCACTGCGAAGCTACACCAGGTACAAGGCACTTTGCTTGTTGCCAGTTTTTCCTGTCCCTATGCTTCGGCTCTTTCCCTCCCTGCCTAAATGACGCTTCTTTCTGGACTTCTGATTTCTCATCCTTCCTTATTTCCTTGAACTCATTCCTACCAACAGGAAGTTTCTGTAGTTATCAGTTTTGAGGACAGAAGATATGTTTCTGGGAATCAAATAACAATAAACCAAAAACACAGGAGAGGACACTGTGGGTTTCTGCCCCTAAGTTTTCTTTCCCGCTACTGACGTTCTTAATTCCACTGCTGTGAACCTTTTAGAAAAGCAGGTTGCTGTGGTGCTTACACATATGGTTAAGCAAAAAGAAGAAATGTTTAAGTAAAGAGAAGAAGGGGCAAAGCAGCAATGTATTCAAGCTCTGCTACGTCTAGCCCCTTTTATCATTTTCGATACCACCGGAGTTTTATTTTCACTTTTCTGTCACCTGCTACCCCCATCTTTGCCCACATTGACTTAGTCCTTCCTCTCAGAAACAAACACGGAGTGTTAATGGATTAAAGGCAGAGGTGGTCTCTCCCTTTGGACAGAGCAGGCAGCTCTACTTTCATGGGTAAGTTCCGTACTCCATTCAAAATGATCGTTATGTATATTCCATAGCAACAAGAAGAAAAGCAGCAAAGTTGTCTTCACGTTGTGATTACAATTGTACAGAAAAATATGCCTTAGGGAAAAAAATATTCAAAAGGGAAATGAAGTAATTTGTTTCGGTGGCAAGGTTATTTGCAGTTTTTAACTTTCCATTTTTTTTATATAATAGATTATATCACCTTTTTAATTATAATTTTGTTAAATAAAAATAATTGTTTTATTTCATAAACATTCTCTACGAGAGGTTTTACCATTTGTAAATTTTTACTCTGGTTAAGTAAACTGAGATATTTTGTGGTAAGTGTTAGATTGTTTTGCTGTGTCAGGTTGAAGTGTTCATTTTCTTGACAGAGACGTTAGCAAGTGCGTCTCCCTATCCTTTGGAGTCCAGTTTATATCACATCGTGTGAAGTGGATTAATCACAGGCTGTTCGATTTAAGCTGCCCCGCCGACCTCCCCGTTCACGCTCCCAGCACGGGCCTTAGTGCAAACTGAAAACAGGAGGTTTGTATATTTAGCATCATCAACTACGTCACAGCCGTGTCCACAGGACAAATTTCACGTCAACTTATTATTTCAGGTGCTGGCTGAAATCCTTCAAAATCTCAGAACGCCATGTACTCTATTTTCATAGTTTCAGGGTTTGTCACAAAATTTGCATGCATAAGGTCCAAAAATATAGCAAATTTGCAATGCTTTTAGATATACATGCAAAATGGCTTTTACCAGATATCAAGCTTCAAAAGTATGGCTCCTTTACTCAATGTCACACAAGGAACATCTTATATTATTTATGTATAAAATTGCTTTCAGAATGTATTCTCAAACACATCACAGTCATTTGTTAAAGTTACATAACCAAATATTCTAACCTCAGCACATCTAAGTTTTCAGATGCAAAGCTGCATTAATATTTATCTACCTTCTTTCATAAGAAAATTATACAATGAGCTTAGCAGATACATATTTTGAAAGAATCACAAGACATTTGAAACACCACGAATTGAAACAAATGTGTATTTGAATGTCCAATTAATTTTTAAAAACTCTAAGTCAATGAAATTAAATATGGTTTGATTTGAACACCATATGTCGACATAATGTATTTTTGGTCCTCATTTGGAGAAAACCATTCACTGCCTTGTGCTGTCCTCTTTTCCCATATGAGTAACAGGTATTGAGCAGAGCATGTGTGCAAAGGTTTCACAAATAACTTACATTTTTAGGAGCAAAATTTTCACACATAACTTCCTTTGCCCCACACTAGTTGCTATATGTGGTTTGCTGGACTAAATTACTCCCTAGTTGATTCACCTTCATAGGAGCTTTGGAGACAACCTCAGTTTCCTTGTCAATAAAATAGGCCCAATAGTGGGTCCTCCCTCAGAGGGTTATTTTGAGGATAAATAAGCTGCTTACAGAGAACCTGGCACAATGCCTGGGACACTGATCGCCTATAAAACAGCTCAGAAACCCCAACGGCACCTGCGCAGCTCCAAGCATGGGCAGTTTGTTCTCAGGCTTCCCTTGCTTGCCTAGTCTTTCGCTTCCCTCCCACATTCTCGTATCTCCAATTTCCTCACACTTCCTTTCTTTCAAAACCACTATTTCTCACAAAAATTTGAAATGCAGTCCTAGTGCAGTGTAATTGATGGAGAATGGTTTAAAATATTATTCCCGCTAGGAATAGGAATTCGATGGGAATCAAAGCCTTTGGCTAAAGGAAGGGCACTCAGAGTGCGGGTGTGTGGGCGTTGCTGAGCAAGCGACAGGTGCAGGGGGACGGCTCCCAGGACTGTGACAACACTCTGCCACCTGCCGTTGCTGGAGGCCACCGCTGGAGCTGCCCCAGGGTGCAGGGATGAAGTGAGGTGAGCCCTGGGGTGCATGTCTCACAGGGGGGCTTCCGAAGGCCACCAACAGGACTCGGTTTCCACACCTGTTCCTCCTGGGACACCTGGAAAGCAGGTAGAGAGGACAGGCCCACTTGGAAAGGTAGCAAAGGCATGTGGCAAACCCTGGAGGCTGTTCCGTGGGGCTGACCGTTTCTCACCAGACCATACGTGGAGTGACTTCAGGTTTGGTTCTGGGTCCTCCGATTTAAGAGGGATGCTGGTAAGCAGCCGTGCATCCACTAGAGAGCAAAAAGAATGAGCAGGATACACTTAAAACGGCGGCGGAGAAGACAAGACCAGGAGGGGCCGCTACCTTCACACGCTCAGTGGCACTCTTGTCCAGGAGGGACTGTCCTTCTCCGTGGTTCCAAAGGAAGAACCAGGATTGATGGGTGGAAATTCAAGGAACACTGACTTTGGCTGAACAACAACAAGAAAATTAACCTTTGTGGATAGCTGCCTCGTAAGATTGCACTCCCTGTCACCGAAACGATGAAGTACGGGCGGGACGACCCCGTGGTTGGCATAAGAATCACTTTCAAAGATCTAATCGGCTTTGGACAACATGTATTTTTTTTTCTTTTGGCCTTTTGAAATAAACTTTTTATTTATAAATAATTTTTAAGTTTTTCATTTATAGACATTAATACAATAGTTGCAAAACCAAGACCAGTACAAAGAACAGCTGCACACTCTGTCCACATTCATCAGTTGTCAACGTTTTACCCATTGGTTCGGTATGTGCACTTACATGCACTTTCTCTGAGACGAGATGATTTTTAAGGGCCCTCCTCTTACTGAGAGTTATGATTCTACATGCTGAGGCTTCTTTCCAGGTCACAGGCTTTTAGAACAAGTGGAATCCCGCTGGCCGTGCTCTTCACTGCACTTAGCATAAAATCTGAACTCCTGGGAGTCTGACCGTCTCTGCCCTCATGTCCTGCCACCCCTCACTGCTGATCACCATGCTGTAGCTACACTGGTTTTCTTTTTCTTCCTCATACTTGCCGAGCTCATTCCTGGCTCAGGGACTTTGCACTTGCTAGTTCCTCTGCCTTTGACACTCTTGGGTAGGGCCTTCTTACATTTCTGACCCCTCTAGCCTCCCCTACCGGGTTCCCACAAGTTGATCCACCACCTTCTCTCCTGTCATCTCTTCTCACTCTCTGTAATGAGTATATCTATTTGTTTGTTTGCCTTTGGGCTCTCACCCCCACTAGAATATAAGCTCCATGAGCACAGGGGCCTCATCTGTCTTATTCTTTACCATGTCCCCAGTGCCTGGGTCAGAGAATACTCAACAGATACTTACTGAATAAATAAATAAGAGAACAAATGAGAACATCTGGTCAGAGACTTGTTAATACATACGAGGATGGATGTTAACATTTGCCAACCTATACAAAATAGAAAGTGCTTAATGTATTCTAGAAAGGTAAAGAGAAGTGGTGGAGTATATTCTAAGAAACAGAAAATTTGGGGAAAAGTTTCCCTGGAGGTATCTCATCTCAAAGAAGATGTGGACTTTTCTCAGAAGCCAAAGTGCATTCTGCTGCCAGCCCTTTGAAAAGATGGGAATTCGCTAGCAGTCCTGGAGAGCAAACTCCCCTGTAGGTGGTTGATACAAGAAAGACAGGGTGGGGAGGGTTATTTGTACATCTGAATGTTCATGGAACTGAGTGATCATGCCTCAGTCCTTTCAGACACTAGCTCTGAAAACTTCACCGTGTTGATATTTCTTTCACAGGAGCCCACAGACAATTCTACAGCGATGCTACGCACAGATGAATTTTTCCATGCCTTCCTTTTCCTGACATTACTCTCAATCTACCAGAATGGGGTTCGCCAGCCTCCAAATGGTCCATTGAATTGGAAATGTAAATGCACATGCGATCCCATTAACAGGTCTAAATCTTTCTCCCACAATCCATTTTCTGTCACGTCTAATTATTGCTGATGACCTTGAGCACTGGGTCTTTGCTCTGGGTAAAGTCTAAAAGCTTCTGAACTTGAAACTGGCCTCCTTCTCAACCACAGAAGAAAAGGCTAACACCACTTATTGTGGAAGGGGCTAGAAGTTACAAGACCTAGAGAAAATGAAATGAACTAGCCCCGGGAAAAACAGTTGTTAAAAGTTTCTGTTTATTCACTTACCTCTGTAAGAGTACTCATTTAAAAGAGGGAAAAAAGCTCACCACTTAATCAGGGAAAATACTAATTGTAAAAGTTTTAAGAGGATAATATCCTAAAATTAAATTATTGCCACTAAGTCCCAACTGTCAGAGAGGTAGTATATGCAAGGGATAAGAGTCTCACGGCAGACTTCCTGGGCTTTGAATCCCAGCTCTGTAGCTTAATTGCTGTGTGACGCCAGGCAAGATATTTAACTGCTCCTCTCTGTTCCTCAGTTTGCCCATCTGTCATATAACCATCCTAATAGTACTTAACTCACAAGGATTTTAGGATTAATTGGGTTAATGTAAGTAGAGTGCTTACAACAGTACCCAACATATTAAGCACTAATAACATATTTGCTATTATTTCATCTCTCTTATTTCCTACATTTAATTAAAGAAAAAAGAATCTGGTATCTGCAAAGTATCTTCAGATACATCATCTAATTTCGATCCTAACAATAGCCTGGCAACACTGGTGGAAGTTTCTTCTTTATTTTATAACTAGTCACAGGCTCGGGGTCATTTAGCTGACAAATGGCTGAACTCTGACCGGAACCCAGGTCTGGTGATCTGAGGTTGGCAGGCCCACCGCTGCAGTCTGTGGCCTGTGTCACCAATCACAGTCATTGCTGACACTTTGAAACAGGCACTGCTTTTTAAGGAGACACATCCTTATAAGGCTTATAGCCAAAAGCCTCTGTTAAACTCTATAGAAACTTGAGTGTTGCTGAAATAAAAAACTGAAGGTAAATGAAAACTTCTATTTGAACTTACAACTATCTTCTGTGATATTTCTGACCCAAACATGGAAGCATTACTTTCACTCTCACCAAAAACATGGAGATAAACAAACCTAGAAAGACATTATTTTCTCCACCTCATCTAAGCAAAATGTCAAAAGAAAACAAACAGTCCAGGGGAAAAGTAAATTAGTTTTGTAAAAGTCCTTTCAGTTAGAAAGACCTAGAATTCTAGTAGCTGTATAGGTAAGGCACATTTATTTATTTTTAAACATGATATATGTAATTTGAGGATTATCTTGAGCCTTCCATCACCCATGGTTCTCAGAACTCCAGTTATTATCAGAGGAGGTCCAGCTTTGGCAAGGTTAATGGTGATGCCTTAGAGTAATTACTTGGAAAAAATAATAAACATCGTTTCACAGTTTAATATCATGGTATCATTCCCATCAATAACCCTTTTTATTTTCATTTTTACCCATCACAGAGAGAAAGGCAGAGAGGCTTAATTTGATTTACAGACAGGAAAAAAAAAAAGAAAAAAAAAGCCCGAATGTACTTTTTTTGGGTGGGTAGGGCAAGGAGAAAAGGTTAACCAGCTGGTTTTCATCTATATGCCATAATTCTCTGTTTAGTTTACACTATTAAACTCCAAAGCTTTGCTTTAATCTTAACTGTTACAGTATGGCTTATTGCAGATTCTATCATGTCCCATCCCTGATAGGGTTTCCGACTTTGGCAAAGCACCATCCCCCAAGCTGGTCCTTGCCATATGGGTAGTAAATGCATCCAACATTTTTTCATTGGCGCCTGCATCATTATGTTTTGTCACCAATGGTTTCTCGGGTTTTCCGTAAATTGCTGCATACACTGTGGTTTGGAGATGCCGAGATGATCTCTTACATTTATTTGTATACAGCTGAGTCCTCATTAGGGCCTCCCTGTGCCGTTATCCTTTTTTGGATGACCTAACATCTGTTTGTTGAAGGTGGGGGTTGGGGGGGTGTGAGTGGAGAAGCCATAAAGGGAAAAGCAAACAGAGAGCAGGAGCTACCGCTGTGGGGAAAACAGCCTTCCTGGGGCCCTAAACACTGACTCTGGATTAGGGGCGGAGGTGAGGAGCAAAACCTACCTGATCGGTCGTCGGTTTGCGAGTCACATCTTCGGCACAGTTCCGGGATGGTCTTGAGTGATGTGACTGAATACTGAATGGGAAGCCAGAGGAGAAAGGGTGTAAAATAACAATTTAAAATGAGAGCATTCACCCAAATAGGCCAGAAAAACAAAACACAAGAAGCGATACTTGGGTTCCGCAGGTATATTCAGAAAGTTCACCTCATTTTACACTCAATGGGCTGTTTGGTGATGTGGCAGCACCCCAAGCTCTACCTACAAGCATCTGAGCATACGGAGACTAGGAAGAGGCTGAACAGCCCTTCTTTTACCCAAAAGGTGGGCTATAGCCAGCAGATAATCTACTCCCATTGCTTCTGCTACTTGTAAAAGACAGAAGAATTGTCTGACCTTGAGAGTTTCCAGAAGACGGCCTTAATATTTGCATTCGAAATCCTAGCAGTCAGTTTCTGTGTCAAAAGCCAAGTGGGGAAGCACCCAGCTTCCTGCAACACCCAGGGCAGTCAGGAGACAGGTCTAAAAACCCCTGATGTTGCCACTTGCCACAGATTTTACCGTGTGGCATCTGTAATCTCCATGGGAAATACCAAGATAATGTCATGAGAAGTAAGAGGGGCGTGGCTCTGTGTTTGGGAGCTCATCTGCACCACGTGCAGATTTGGCTGAATTGAAAGAAACCACCTTCCAGGCTCAGTCCCAGCACCAACTCCAGGGCTGGTTATCAGGGTGACAAATTATGACACAAGGGGGCACAAAATCAGAAGCACTAAAACAAATGCAAAAATCAATAGCTATGATTTATGGGGACTACATTTGATGCCAATCAATCTTTCTTTAGAGTGGGGTGTTTTAAAACAAAATAAATAGGATGAACTCTTTCTTTAATCAACAGCCAAGTCAGGGACTGTCTTCAATCATGCTCACACATTAATTCATAAAATGCAGCTTCCTAAAAACATTTCGCTCTTTGGCTCTAAGAACAGTGGGCTTCTGTAAATGAGCATACGTCATAAATTATTTTGCCATTGCAAAATTTGGAGGGATTGAGAAAAAACATTTAATCTAGAGGAAAAATGACCATGGGAAACTCATTAGAATTATTGTACCATTACAAGTGAAGAATGTGTAATTAGGACACATTTATCAATAAGAAGGTACTTTAGTTAGCTTGATGTCGATAGCTGAAGCAAAGCGTCCACATCGAGATTCCCTTGTGCATTTCCCAGGATATCAGGACAGCAAGACAGAGGGAGGCACAGTTGTAGATATTGTCAGTTTGCCAATTATGTGTCACAAACAAATTAAATTTCCAGTATTTCCAAGTGAAAAATGAAATCTCAAATGACTAATTAGAGAAATTACTCTTACCTGCCTGATGCAATAATACCCTGTTTATGTTGGCCATTCCTCAGAGACTACAGGTGCTTTAGGAAATCCGCTCACATACCCAGAGAGAGGGATGACTGCCTCTTAAGCCAAAAACGAACCTCAAAGTATTTTTTCCTTTCACATTATGTTCTTTGGGGGTTAGGGGTAACACAGGTACAGAAAGCATTTTTCTTGGTATTAATAAGGTACCTTATGTTTCTAGCCAAGTACAAGCTCTCTAAGGAATCTGGTAGCTTCTGGAGACCAGCTGGTACAGGTTAAATAATTACACAGTCTATAATTCAATTAAAACTGGGCCTTTCGTTTCGGTTGCCATGCACCCCAGGAAACACCCTTTGGCAAAATCTCGCCCTCTCTCCTTTTCTTTTGCTTTTCTTCCGAGACAAAATTTTATAAAGAGGAAATTTAAGATTGATTGTGTTTAAATATGGTTAATGAGAAATTCAATAAGGTTTGTTCACTGGGCTTAATGCTATACATCTGATTAAAATGGGTGGATTTCTCTCTGCATTTCCAGACAAATGTATCCTAAAGTCATGAAACCCCCCACCCTAAAGTCAGAAACATCAGGATCTCTGATTTCATAGCCATAGCTTCAACTCTTCCTCTTTGCCCTCAAAGCCCGTAGTGCGTAGTAAGTTTTAATTTGATGAGGTTTAAATTTGAGCAGCACCAGCACAGGCTGCCTGGCTGGTGTGGGGACGAAGCCACGGGCAGAGACTAGCCTAGCTGAGCCATGCCCACTGCCTCACCCTCCATCAAATTGGCACTCTGCCTTTCCACCCATAGTCGCACAGGAAGTCACTTTTATGAAGGCACGCGTTTTAATTCTTTGGCAATAATGATCTTGAGGAAAAAGTCATGTGCTGCTCCTAGGAATAGAATAAAAAGTACAGCAATCTAAGAAAAGGATGATGTGTTAACCAGAAAATTAAAGTTTTAGATAATTTTAAGAGAGTATGGAATGTCAAATTCAGTGACTGCAATCTACACTGTGAACAAATCCATCAGTCTTTATAAGGACACAAGACAAAATCAATTTGTGGATTTGTTTCGGTAGGTACAAACACTGCCCTTTGGATGGAAGAGAAAGCTGGAGGGAATGCTTTGAAGACGGTTAAGTTCTTAAGTGAAGAAATGCACAGAAATACACAACTCACAAAACCAACGTGCAAGAACGTTTCTGTATTTGCAAAATTTGGAATAAGCAAATGACCCAGGAAGTCTCCCTTGCAGGTGTGCATTGTGTTATCATCTGGGAGCTGGAATGGAAGGCTTCCCGCCGGCATCCCAGTTCAAAGGGCAGACAGACGGTCTTTTATAAGGAGCTGTCAGGTCGTCAACCCACCTCGTTCTCAGGACAACGGCCAGCTCCCAAGGCAGTAACGACTGTTACTATCAGAACCAAAGCCCAGAGCATCTTCCCTGCCCCTTGCCCCTCAACCCAAGCTTTTGTAGCCTGTCCCCTTCATTCCTATTGCCCTCGGGTGATAAGAGAGGAGAGGAGGCTTGCAGTTAGTTGAGAAGCGTTATATTTCCTATCGCTCTGTTGCCCTAATTTATTCCTTTTCTAGAATTCTTCCAGAGGTTATTCCCAGTGTAAATAGGCTTTTTGATCCAAATTTCTTTTCTAAACCTCTTTTCTGCTTCTCCACCACATCTCAAGAACAGCCCTTGCCAAAGGCTGACCAGCTGCCCTAGCCTCTTCAACATCCTTGTGCATCCGAAGTCTAGTTCGCCTTTTGTTCTTTTGCGCTAGGGTCCCGTGGCCATAATGCCCTCCTCACACCCTGCAAATGCCACCACTGCACAAGCAAAGCCGGCTTGTGTTCTGCCTTCTCTGTGATGCCCTGGCTGATTGCTTCAGCCCTTACTGACCTTTCTCTTTTCTTCCGTTGGTAAATTTCTGCCTTGTCTTGTGCTCTGTTGTTTCCTGTCTGTAAGTGCCGCCTCCCACAAGCACCTGACAGAAAGGATGATGTCTTTGACTTGTACATGTGCATGGCACACAGGGACTGAGTAACTGTTTGACTAAAATACCACGATGCACACACATTCGACTAATCCCTCGGCATAATATTAGAGACGTTTAAAGGCAATAAATGGGATTTTCTTCCAAACCTTCATATTGGCACAAAAATTAATTCACTTTCTGAAATGCCAATTTGACTAAGGAGTGTCTGTTTTAAATGTTTCAGCGGCTCTGCACAGCATACAGGACAAAGACCACCTGCCTGAGCACGGCACATGAAGCCTTCCGTGAGCTCAGGCTCATCTCTTACCACTGTCCACTTCTCTTTTGATTGTGGCAATAACAAATTCCTCGTGGTTCCCCTTGTTTTACCTGCCTATATCTTTACGTATGCTATTCCATCTACCTGAAATGATATTCTACCCATTTTACTAGGCCAATGCATTTTAATTCTTCAAACTTTGCCTGGGGGTAATTACTACAATATCTTCTACGACCCTTAGATGGAAGTAACGTCAGCTTTCAAAGTGTGGTCTCTGGACTAGTGGCATTGATACCCCCTAGGCACTTGTTAGGAATTCACGTTCTTGGGCCCCATCCCGGACCTACTGAATCAGGAACTATGAGGGTGGAGCCCAGAAATCTGTTTTTTCATAAGTTATCCCGGTGATTCTGAGGCACAATGAAGTTTGAGAACCACGGCTCTATATTATTTCCTTCTCTTAGGCAGATGTCCATTACAGAAGTCCTCACGTGACGTTCATCTGTATGTTTACATAACTGCTTTCTCTGTTTTCTGAGGGTATGGACAATATTTTATTTAACTAAGACACTAGACACTTAGAGAATTGAATTAAATAATTCCTCAAAATGAAATGAATTTTGGTAGCAGTAATAATAATGATAGCAGTTAATATTTATATAGCATTAATCTTCTTAGAAAAACTCATAATTACAAGTCTAGCAATACAATCATGACATATTTAAAGGAAAAAAACACTCTTCATACATTAATATTAAATAGTATGAGTACCGGCTGATGCCTTAGCCTTTGCATAAAGCAGTGGTCCCCAACCTTTTTGGCACCAGGGACTGGTTTCATGGAAGATAATTTTTCCACGGATGGGGAGGGTGGAGGGAGGTGGAGCTCAGTCCATGATTCGAGTGTTTGTTCGAGTGAGCGATGGGGAGCAGCTGTAAATGCAGATGAAGCTTCCTTCGCTCACTTGCCACACATCTCCTGCTGTGCCCCCCACTTCCTAAGTTTCATGGAAGGCAATTTTATGGCCTGGGGTGAAGGATGAGGAGGGGGACCAGCTGTGACATTTATCAACTCCGTGGTTCTGGACAAATAATTCATTTCATATCTCTGGGGGTCAGTTTCCTTATCTGCAAAACACAGATAATTATGTGAGATAATGTAGTCGAAGTCATTTTGCAAACTGTAAAGTGCTGTTAAATGTTTTTGTCTCTTCTGTCTAAACTGTTTTCATGTGTGCCACACAGCCCTTCCCTCCTCGCCTTCATTCCTGTCAGGATTTTAAGCTCAGTAGATGAAGATACGAGTAACGAGGCAGGAAAGAGGGGCCGAGCTGCAACTAGGAAGGAAAGGAGAGATAGCTCCGTCTATGTCAGCACGTTACTTGGCTTCTCTTTGTTCTGTTCTCACCCAAGAGAGTCCATGGCCAAGGGCTGACACTGAAAACTTAGCTTCACAAATACAGAGTCGATATAGCACAAGACAATCCTATATATCCCAGCCTACACCAGTCAGTTTTGTCTCCCTGCCATGCAAAACAGTTGGAACATGCGTGAGATTCTTAATGACAGTGCATGATTTCTACATTGGGCTATGGGGCTCTCCGACCACTCTAGATGTTTTTCAGGACTGAAAAGCTTTGGCCCTTATTCCTTAAAACTGGAGCCAGTTGGGTGAACAAGCAGACATTACTCAAATAGTAATGAGCCACAAAAAAATGAAAGAACTAACATCCCAAGCACCTTTTCAAGCTAGAGACTTTTAAAGAACTAAGATCCCATTGGTTTCCAAAAGAAATAATCAGGCTAGCCAACCAAACGACTATGGTGAAATTCTCACAGGGCTCTCTAAAATTCAGGCAGGTATCTCAGCAGGCACACAATAAAAACAATGACAGTAATGCATACAAGCAAAGTTAGGATAAAAGCAAAGACAGGCCAGTCACGGTGGCTCAGGCCTATAATCCTAGCTCTCTGGGAGGCTGAGGAGGGCGGATTGTTTGAGCTCAGGAATTCGAGACCAGCCTGAGCAAGAGCGAGACCCCATCTCTACTAAAAAAAATAGAAAGAAATTATCTGGACAACTAAAAATATATAGAAAAAATTAACCAGGCATGGTGGCGCATGCCTGTAGTCCCAGCTACTCAGGAGGCTGAGGCAGAAGGATCACTTGAGTCCAGGAGTTTGAGGTTGCTGTGAGCTAGGCTAACGCCATGGCACTCACTCTAGCCTGGGCAACAGAGTGAGACGGTCACAAAAAAAAAAAAAAAAAAAAAAGCAAAGACACATAGCTGAAGTGGGATTTTCAGAACATAATATTTTTCTAAAACGTCGTCCACCTCTCTAAAGGTCTGCCCTTCCAATCCAGGAGGGATGTTCTGACTTCACATCCTCCATAACATATCGCACTCCACTGCCCCCTCTGAGGACATGGCACTAACGGTCCACGCCGTCACTGCTAGCTCTTCACCTGTGCTCAGGTTTCCTTTTTCCCCATATCCTCAGGACTCGTGCCCTGCCATCATCCTTCCTCTTTCCTCCTCGTCAGCCACTCAGTGTTGGCTTTTTTTTCTGATCCTATACAAACAAGCACCCCCACTACCTCAGGGCACTCTGCCTCCCTGACTGAGTATGGGCTTCCCTGCTCTTGGGTTCATCAACCATCTTTGTTTGAAAGAATGTTTCTGTTCTTGTTTCTATTCCTTCATCTCTGCATTTGCTCTTCCAGCCTCCATGTCATGGTTCTGCCCCACTACCCCACAGACACTGTGCTTATTGTGGCCGCTAATGGGTCTAAACTGGAAAATCCAATGGGTACTTTTCAACCCTTATCTTTATAATTATCTATTTGCCACTATTGACTACTCTCTTCTCTAAACTTCTTAACCCCTCCCTCTACCTTTTTGCTCCCTTAGCTTTCTTCCTAGGTCTCTGAAAACTTCTTTCCTCTTTCTTTTGGAGAATCTTCTTTTCCCCCAACCACTTCTGCATAGTTCCTTCCTTGGAACATTCTTCTCTTTCCATATTCCATGTTTTTACAGGTGACCTTAATGACTCCCAGAGTTTCAACCACCACCTCTATACAATACAGATACTTCTGACCCATAATTTCATATAGCTATCCCACTCTGCTCTAAATACATTTCTTTCTACCATTTAGAATATTATTACAGTTAATTCTATTTTTAAATGCATTTGAATTTTGCTTTGTTCCTTATTTTGTACATTTTCCAAGAGGTTTTTTTAAAAAAATTAATAATAATAAAATTCTTTTATGCTAAGACATTGTTTCTGGTGTTATTTGGGAAAACTCAGTAATTCTTTTTAACCATTTTAAGAGTACACCAAGAACTACTTTATTGCAATGCTAATGCAATTAATGTAACGTGTAGTCAGGCAAAAGATGAAGGTTCGCACTGGTAAAGGTGGTGAGATCACAGTACTGAATGGCCTCCTTCTACCGTGAGAAGTGCGCATGGGTGGAGAAGAGATCTAGGTGGACTGGCAAGGCCAGAGGTGATGAAAGGGTCCAGAAGAAGTAACACTCAATGCAGTGGTTAAAAACATGCATTCTAGAGCCAGACTGTCTGCATTATATCCTAATTTCACCATTTCCTAGCTAATTAATCTTAGTTACTTAACTCCTGTATATCTGTTTCTTCATTGGTAAAAGAGGGTCATGACTGTATCTACATCAGAGTGTGGCTGTGAAGATTATAAGTTCATACTGTAAAACATGGGGAATAGTGTCCGATGCACAATATTCAATATATGTTAGCTATTATTATTATTTATATTTAAAAGTATCAAGATGAGCATTTAAAAATGAATCCAATGTAATGATAATTATTGAAGCAAAAATTATAAATTACAAAAGAATTAAAAGAAAAATGTATCTTGCAGTTGGCTAGATGGCCAGTCATAAATCTTATTCAACTTCAATAATGGTCTAGTTTTAATTTGAGCCAAAAATCAATCACTGTCAAAATATAATGACTGTCAAGAATGGAGTTTAATGTAATTAAATGTGACCTACCATCAAGTTAACCTGACAATTCATAATGTGCTTAATTGTTAATATAGCATGCTATAAACTCTATGAGAGCATAGACCAAGTCTAATGTGCTCAATCGTTAATATAGCATACTATAAACTCTGTGAGAGCAGAGACCAAGTCTATGTCATTCACGCCAAGTGTAGAACCATGCCTGGCACCACTGTTAATGTTTAAGAAATGCCTGTTGAGTAGACTGCCATAAAAGCTAAATTGTGATTAAAAGGTAAACAGTTTGTATAAGTAACCTGCATAGTCAATCTAAGAAATCCTATGACTATCAGGCAAGCTAAGAACTTCTAGGGCCATCTGCAGAGTAAGAGAAGGATAAATCCAAAAAATCTGGCAGTTGCTCATTTTTCTTGGAAATCACGTTATCCAGAAGGTTGCTCCCTGCTTCTCTGGCAGAAGTGTCCAGTCCAAGATTTGGAGCCCGGGAACCTGAGTTCTAGTCCTGGGGTTTAACCCCAGCTCTGGGACATCAACATTCATCTCTTCTGGATTAGATAAGCCCTAATTATTTCCTGGCAGGTGTTAAGAAAACAAGATAACACATATGGCATATAATGCTAGAACACGGTGTGAGGTTTCTGATGATGCAGGGCTGGAGAAGGGAAGAACAAGAGGTGAGTTAGACCCAAAGGCAGGATATTACAAAAAGAACACTGCAAAAAGGTGGGGCATTCTGAAGAGTTGCTGAAAGTAGATCATACTGAGAAACATCAAGAAAATTTTTAATATAGATAAGAGCAGGGCGACTAGCTAGGAAGAGCAGGGCTGATGGACAGGGACAGTGAGGAAGGGACTGAGGCACCCAGAGGCCACGTGGAAGTCTTGTGTCCTTTGAGGAAGAGCAGAAGGAAGTGTAACAGGATCCATTTTACTCTTGCAGATTCCTTGCCGGAGAGGAAGGGCAAGCCAGGTTCGCTGCACCTTGGATATCTTCATACTCTTTTTCACACCTGAAGTCAGGGCAAAGCTGTATTCTTTGCCTGCCCCAACTCACTGCCTGAGCCCACTTGATGGGCTCCACATCCCCTTGCTGAAGGTCTCCCACTGCTGTGAGACGGGTCTTTGTCAAAACACAGCGAAATCTAGGGAAGTGTCCATGGACTGACCTGAGTAAAAGGTGGTGAATACAAAAAGAGAAGATACTTTAGTGAACGTGATGTACAGTCTGTGGGATGGAAAATGTGAAAACTCACTGAAAGTGAGATTAGTTTGCCATAAGAATTGTTCTGTCACTCAGTGGTTCAAGCACCTTAGGAAAATAAACCCACATAATTTCGTGCTATTACTGTAGGTTGCAAGGGCTTGGATCAAAGAGGATGGTAAAGTGGAAGGACACTTCTTTTTATCTTGATCTTATTTGACCTGAACAAAAAATAGGTTATGCAATTGCCAAAAAGCAATGTCAACTTTCATTAAATTTGCAGTCAGAGTGATTCAGAAAGGCAACAAAAATTCCTGTGTAGAGGAATAAAATATTTCACTGCTTCTATTTGTGTGTATGTGTGCATGTACATATGTGTATATATTTGCATGTATATATATGTAGCTATATGTATATGGGAATGTATAAATATGTGTATGTGTGTGTACATATATGTTTACGTATATATGTGTGTTTACATAATACATGTATATATATAAAAATTTTCATGTTTTCTCTATAAAATACAGAGTAATAAGTAGAGATGATTATTATCATTTTACAGATGCATAAGATGAGGTACAGTAGAATGAAGAGATTTACTTAAATTCTCTTTAGCTGATTTTATTTTATTTATTTACAATGTATACCAATTCCCTTACTTCCAAACAGCAATTTGTAATTGCTTCAGTGCCAACTGGTGCTAGGATGGGGGACATGACTGGTCCAGAGATGCTTCTACACAACTACACCGCTGGAGAGGGAAAGAGATATGTGGTCAAACTGTTCTGAATTTCAGTCCGGGCCCCGCCACTTACAATCTTGTGAACGTCACACAACCACCCTAAGCCTCACTTCTCTCATCTGCCAAACAGAATAAAAATAAAGCCTGCCTCACAGAGTTGATGTGAGGCTTGAATAAGAGAACTACTTGAAGAGTTCAGCTCAGCGTGGGGCGCAGCCAGCACTCGATGGACCGGGCTGTGAGCGAAGCTCTTCTATAGATCCAGGGTTCGGCCTCTGCTTTATTCAGTCCTGTGTATGACACTATTTTTGAGAATAGTCAATTGGCCTCTCTTAATAAAATAAATCCACCATAGCTCCTAAGAATTCCAGAGGGTTTTTGTTTTTAAGACAGAGGGATCTGGCTCCCACAGGAATAAGAGAGAGAAATCTGTAAACCCACTTGCAGAGACAGAAAAGCCCTACTTCGACCTTCGTGTTTATGTGTCGTCGTCTCTGCCCCACAGTCCACAGTGACTGGTCTGCCCTTTTAGATGGCAGCATTACAAGAATGCACAGCTTAAACTTCGCATTTTGCAAAGGACGTGCATTATTTTTGAGTCTGGGAAACTTCAAAATAATTCTGTTGCCGTGTTTTGTCTTATTAGGTAAAGGCAAAAAAGTTTTAAGTTGTTTTTTCTACCAATACACAGCTTGTGTTTTAATTAAAACAAGAACTAGGCTCATGACCACAGGGAAAAACCATGAAACAGAAAGCCCAGACTACGTAATAGGGATATGGCTGGAGAGTAAGAGAGGAGTTTTACACTTGGGCATCTTTTCTGTAAACATCTTTTTCAAATGTAATGTGCACTTCCCCCTCCCCCCCGCCCCCGCCTCCACCACTTAACCAGGAAAGAGGCTTAAGGGCTGTCAGAGATGGAGGTTTACGGAATCCTAAAAATACAAGCATGTTCATGGGAAACTACATTTCTTTTTATGCCAGTGAATTAGCACATTGAAAACATCTTCCTTTTTCAATTTTATTATCTGAATAATCTCCATTTAATCCTTAAAGCAGCTGTAACATCCATTGCTCCTAGTTTCCCTAAATAGGCCAAGAACAATCATTTCAATATTTAGGAGGCTATCTCCAATTCTTTCTCCATGAAGTCATTAAGTAACAACAATATGATTCTGGCATGTTTAAAGTATTAAACATGCATCATACTGACGTATTATAAAATAATCTACTATATTGCAAATGTTGCCAGTCAAAGTAGAGCTTCTTCAGTTTCAAGTGGATTAAAATAGACCAAGATTTCTCATCCTTCAGTACCACTGACATTTTGGACTGGATAATTCTTTGTCATAGGGTATTGTCCTGTGCATTGTATGATGTTTAGAGGCATCTCTGGTCTCTATCCACTAGATGCTAGTAGTATCTCCCCATTATGACAACAAAAAATGTCTCCAGGTATTGCCAAATATTTCTGGGGTAGAGGTGGGGCAGGTAAAATAGCCTCTGATGTGAACCACTGCAATAAACTATATTCATCCTGGAGAGGCAGTTAAGAATTGTGGCTAAAAGAGGATGTTCTGGAGACAGGGTACTCCTAACTAGCTGGGTGACCCTGGACAAGTTATGTAAGATCTTCATGCTTCAGTTTCCTCATCTATAAAATGAAGGTAATAACAGAACCTTTATAGGGTTGTTGTAAAGATTAACCAAGATAGTTCCTGTCCCACAGTAAATGATCAACAAATGTTAGCCATTATTTATTGCACGATTAATTCTATGCAATTTCATAGAATTTCAATTCTATACAATTTCAAAATCTGATTTAAGTTGAAATGCTCCAAACAATAGAAATGTGTCTAAGAGGGGAAAGTTTGGGTGCTGTTACACAATTACAGATGGGTATCTTTATGTTTCAGAGTGGTCAAGCTTTAGCTCAACTATTGCATAATCCTATAGCCTCATTTGCTAAACAGCTTTAGTTATTGCTTAACATATTTTATTATCTTTCAAGTGGAGATTCCTAATTCATCAAAATTATGGGCTGCTGCCAGATGATTCTTCTGTAAATACAACTGCTCTGTTGTATTTAAAAAAAAAAATCTTGACATTATGCCTGTTCTTTTCCCTCGAGTTCTTTCTTCACCACTGGTCATATAAATATTGTTGTATTATTCATTGAAGTAATAACAAAAGCTACCATTTTTAAGAGCAACTTACTGTGTGCCAAGCTAAGTGTTTCACATAGATTATTTTTTCACTCAATCCTCAAAACAATCTTACAAGTGAGATGGGTATCTCAGGGAGGTGAAGTTAATACGCCATCCAGACAGGAAAGGTCAGAACAAGGTAGGAGCCCAGGTTGGCTACCTTCAAAGCCTATGTTCTTAAAACAACTTGATTATCCAAGCTCAGAGAGCTACTCCTAATCCTAATCCTAACATGGTTTCCCTTTCTACATACCTTCCGTCCTCCCTCCACACCCCCTCTGTATCATTCACTTTCCTTGCTTTCCCCACTCCACTCAAAATGCCTTGAGGGGAATGGCCATAAAAGAGCCATGCTCTGAATGTTTTCATGTCAAGTATTGTTATTTAGAGGGAAAGAGACAGACAGACAGACACCATGAAAAGAAGAAACTCACTTCACATTGGTCTTAATGAGGACTAATAAAAATTATCTGGAAGCGAAAACAGAGAAGTGTTGAATTCACATTTCCCTGGTACAAGAAGAAGACTCATCCAAGGTTGTATAAAATAGGTGACTCATCAAACTCATCCCAGTAATTCAATTCTTGTGCATAGCATGCATATTGTACTTCACGGTGAGGAGTAAAATAGAGTAATAAAACTGCCACCAGAGACATGTTAACATAAGCTCATCGTTTTGAGACAGTTTCAAAGTGGTGACTTTGAGTGGTGACGCCAAGCTTCAGCTCTGAGAGATCAATGGAAGTGTGAGCTTGGATGTCCTGGGAAGAAAAGTTACGTGGCTAGTTCAGAAACAACCACCTTCTTAGCACATACCTGAGAGTTAGCCAATTTTGCTGGGGCACTAGAGGCCAGCATGTTTGCTGATATGGTAGAATTGTGTAGCCCAGGATAAGTCACACACAGCTCTAAGCAAGGCGCACGTAGACAATTCATTCCGAGCAGGCTTGAGTTAAGCCGCAGGACGTTTGTGAATGTTACGGGAACCAAGAGACTCATCAGCCCACAGCATTACAAAATTAAGTGGGACCTCAGAGGTCAGCTGATAGTCCTCATCAATGCACAAATACTCCTCAACATTCCCGTGTCCAATCTGTGCTTTGATACCTGCTGCGAGGGTTCTCTTTATTATTCATCAATTATTAAGTGCCAACTTGGCTGTTCTTTACTCTGTGTGCTTGTGAACTCTAGAGAATGCTGGCTGTGGAATAGCCAGCCATATAAAGGAACTGGAATTAACCCTATGAAAGTGCCTACTGTATGCAGGCATTTTATAGAGCACTCAATCAATAATTTTGACAATGTTGGGACAGATTAGGAATGAAAGGCTCAGTGAAACTAAATGCCTTGCCTTCCCAAACTCACGCACTTAGGTGGGATTCACTTCTTAGTCCAGGAGACCCCCAAAACCACACTTTGACTGCCCCACAGGATTTCTGCTGTCATTTTCTAAATGTAGTTGGAAGAGCTGAGGCTATACAGACTCTAACGGAGGAAGCAATTCATGAAGTTAAAGGCAGAATATCTTGAAAGCATTGCTTGCAAGTAGTAATACTTACAGATATGTCATCACTAAAGTCAATTTCATCCAAATCAAGATATTCAGGGGCTTCCATTATTCTTCTTTGCACATTTTGAGTAAAGTCAAATACTTATAAATTCCTAGACAAGACAGAAGCAGAAAAGAAAGGCAAAAAAGTTAGCTGTCTTATAACCAAAAATAGTATCTATATTTAAACAAACAAAATGAAAAAGGTTATGGGTGCTTGTGTTTCCTTGGAGCACATTTCCTCTCTTTGAATGTCCCCAGCCAGGTTTTCCAGAAGCAGTGAGCACAGCATCTCCACTGTGGTCCTTCGCTTTCCTGGATTTGTCCCTGTTCGTCTTCGCCAGAGCAGTGACTGGGGTTAGAATATCCCCCTACGATCAACATTAGGATCCACACCTAATCCTCACCACATCCTAGGTGTAAGTAGGGGCCTCAGGGCTGGGGAACCAGCCTGGACATCTTAGCAAAACCATATTCAAATATTTCCTATAGGCATATCCTTGGGTGCTGTGAATGGAGCAATTAATACTGGATCTCTGCAGGAATCACGTAACTATAAGACAGATACCAAATAACCAAGAGTAATGGATATTTTACAATTTGTAGTACAACCTCCAGTTTACCCCTCAAAGAAAGAAAGAAAGAAAGAAAGAAAGAAAGAAAGAAAGAAAGAAAGAAAGATCTAAGCACAAATTTAAACCACAGAATTATCGCATTGCCCTCTGCTTCAAACAGCTTTGCCTGACTGTGCCAGAGTGACCTGCCGCAAGCCCCAGAACGTCTTCAGTCAGCGCTGGCCTCGGGGCTGCCTGGGGCAATCCTTTCCTTCTGTCAAGGTAAGATACACACCTCCCACTTAATTTTCTCATCACTTATCATCATCCCCATTGGCTGTGACAGTGGCACCTACAGATGTCAAGAACAGAAATACAGACCTCTTGACTGCCTTGGTGTGCAGTTATCTTCTGCCGAGTTAACTCTCAGACACCGAAGTAAGATTCTGTTTTCTATTTCCTGCAACTTGTCTTTCTTATTATCAAAATTGTCTTACGTACCCACACTTGAGTATCTGGAATAATTCATTTTGCCCTCTTTCAGTTCTCTAATCAAGATGTGCCCTGCTGAACAGTAAGGAGTACATTACTAGAAAGTGAAAATACAGCATGCTGATGAAAATGGGCTTCCCAATAGAAGGTCAAGAGTGTAAAAAGACCTACTTTTTAAAAGAAAACTCTTATTCTGAATGCATCGTTTTCTCATTTTGAGCTGTTTCTTTTTTTTAAGCCACACAAACAGTATAATTATGATAAACAGAAAAAAAAATCACTCTCCATACCATACCTCAAACCCATCATCTGATTTAATTTTCCATGTTTCCTCTCATTCCTTTCCCATATGCGTATACCATTTTTACATAGTCTTAATTATAGTAGATACAGAGTCTATCCGAGAAAGGATTAGGATACTAATTCCATGCTCAAACGAGATTGTCCACTTAGAATAAACATTAAAAATTCCTCTGAAATCACAATAAGGTTTAAAATGAAAAGAAAACCAATTTGTATTTGTAAAAAATTTTAAAATCAGAAATTGTATTATTTATAAAAATATAAAAATAGGTTCTCAAGCAAATTTCTTGGTATAAAAATATGTCGCTTTTCCTCTAATCCACACAGAGCTTTTCAGAGGAAAACATGTACACTTATATTTACAGATTACTCAAAATAACTTTCTCTTCCACTCTGATGGATTCAGAGCTAACCCAGACTCTTTGGATTTCAACTCATCAGCTAACAGACTTTCTTCCAATCCCATTTCTTTTCACTAAATCTGCATTCCATGATGAATTGTTGACTTACTCACTTGTTCCCTCCCGTGGCCTTGGTGAACGACACAAAGATGGTGCTGGGTGTCAGGATGTGACATAGACAAACACAGGATCAGCAGGAACATGGATATAAGGGGAAATGAAGCAGAAAAACATACATCGGAGCAGGGACTGAGTTGATCTTTAAATATATGGAAATACAAAATGCAGGAGAACACATCTTAACTAAGCAAATTAATAAGCGAGCATTGACGCCCTGTTTGAGGTGCTCTAACAATACAGAGAGCAGTATTTGTAGAGAGCAAGATCCAGTTGAGTGCAGCCACTCTAACAGAACATAACCAATGGGTACTATAGATCGTGACATTAAAACAGAAAATATTAATATATTAATATTAATATGTTTGCACTTTGAGGATAGTAGTGAGATCCTTGATTCCATAGGCCAGCACACAAGAGTTACAACAGTTGCAGCCCATCACGGGAAGCCCTGGGCCACTCATATTTATCTCTATGGGTTGGATGACCTGTCCTTTGACTAAGGCATCCAAGGCCTCTGGAGCTTTCCTTTACTTCCTAGGGGGCTTTCGCATGCAACTATCTCCTTAAAGATGTCTTTTTCTATATATAAATATTCCTTTTGTCTGGTTTCAATGCTTCTCTCTTTCAAGGTGCCACTTCAAGAGTATTTATATTCTTACTTACAACGTGCAGTAATCCCCATGGTTCACCAATCCTGGTTACATTCTCAACATTAACTAACTGCTTCTTCTTCTTCTCTTTTTTTTTTTTGAGACAGGGTCCCACTCTGTGATCCAGGCTGGAGTGCCGTGGTGCAATCATAGCTCACCGCAGCCTTGAATTCCTGGGCTCAAGCGATCCTCCTGCCTCAGCCTCCTGAGCAGCTGGGACTACAGGCGCGCGCCACCACACTTGGCTATTAATCGCTTCTTTACGGGCCAGGGTGAGTCCACAGTTGTCCCTGTGGTCATACAACGCCTCCTTACTCATCTGCCCTTCCACTGAGCATCTGGCACCCTCAGGCACTCTCTTGAGGAATTAGGGACAAGATGGGAAGCATGAGGTCAGGTCAGAGCAGCTGCTACAAATAACCAAACATGATAAGGAAACTGGTCACTTTTCTCGTCCTGCCTTCTGCCACCTCCCACCCCACACACCAATCCCAGCGGAAACTGACGAGCCCCCGTTTGGAACGAGGGCACATGTGCTCTGACAGAAGGCACAGCCGCACAGGGCACACACCGGACGCCCGTGGGCTGAATCTGGCCCACAATGTGATTTGTTTGGCCCTAGCAGTGTTTAAAAAAATCAAATCAATTGCTAACTTGTAGACCTTGGGTGATTTCACATAAAATTCTGGATTTCTGACTTCACTTAAAAAGTATCTGAAGCTCTGGCAACACAGGTCTGCCTTCCCCATGGCAACAACTGGCTGGAGCTGAGCAGTGGCTGCTTCCACCTGCCCATGAGGTGTGTGCTCCCCAGGTCCCCAGATCCCTTCCCAGGCTGTTCTGCTCACGGACTAGCCTTGCCTGGCTGTGACGCATTTGAGTGTTTGACCCTTCAGGGGAATTCGGCATTCAATAACAAGTACGACACCCCCGCCCCATTTTTTATTGGTGCCTCCTGCCAAAAATGTTGACTTCGTTTGTATTCTAAGTTTGAATTTGTATTCTAAGATTGTTTTAAATTCTCATACCACAACAGCAACAAAATAAAATCTCTTACAAATAAACTACTGGCATGTCACAATTTGTGCTTTCACGGAGTCTCCATTGTATCTCTTAGTACTAGAAAAAGAAAACCTTCACAAACACAATAAAATGTTACGAGGTGGGGATTATGTTTCCTTCACTCTACAACCGAAGGAAGGAAGGGTCCTTGCTTTGTTGTGATTAGTGTGGATTTACATGGTGACACTTCACTGCTGTGACTAGAGGGGAAGCTATCCTCCAGCTGGCCCAGACCAGCAGCTTGGAGGCAAGAGGGTCAACCCTACTCAGGCCAACAAGAGTGGGTTTACACGTAAGCAAAAATATTTTTCAGGTTCTCCAGAAAGGGCAGTCCAGCTTAAAATCCTTTGCATGAGATTTTTATTGCTATGCATCATAGCTGGCCCTGGACCCTTTTGGATCTCAGGACCTAGTCATTCATACATTTGTGCTTCACCCCCATGCCATCAGCCCTGACCCTACAAGCTGCAGTCACTTGTCCCCGGTTCTCTGAGGTCTCTGAAAGGTTTTCTTTTTTAGTTAAACCCCACTCCCCTAGTGCACCTCTCTCTTAAGATCTGTCCACCTTAAGTACTGTCGACTGATTGAAATCATCCTATTTCAAGCTCAGCGGGGCTTTAATTTCTCTTCACTGACGTTGGCAATTTGTAATTTGTTATTTACATAGGAAGGTGTGTTGTGTGTCTAATTTTTTTTTTCACGAGTGGGGAAAGGTGAGATGTAGATTGGACAGGGACTGAGAGAGTACGGAAAGGTAAAGGAACAGTTTTCAATGATGTAGCTCTCCCAGTTTGGGTAGGAAAATTAACAGGGGGGGAAAGAAGAAAAACATTAGAATATGGGGACACAGGGCCAGGTTGCCGAGACCTGTGTGCTGTGCGGAAGCTGCTGATGACACCCGGCCCCCTTCTTCGGATGTGCCCAAGGCACTGGGAAAAACCTTACCCAAACCCTGAACTGGTGCCGGCTTTCAGAGATAAAGAACAAAAAAACCAGTGTCAACTATACACAATGTTTGTAGGACTTTTCCTTCTCTCACACAGTTTTGATAAGCTGCCAAGAACAGAAGTCACTCCAGTGCCTATTAAAGTGTGTGTGAGGGGCATATGCCCCTAACGGGTCAATCAACACCATGTCACCTTCTCACAAGTGACCTCAGTGATGGCCTGACTGCTTCCTTCAAGGGAAGATTCAATCTGGGAAAGAATGCAAAGTAACGGACAATCAAATTGGATATTAAAAAGTAGATAAGTGATTTAAAAAAATTGCCTCCACCCACTCCAGTATTATGATTTTCAGGAGATATTTTTAATTTTTGTGTGTGTGACTTGAAAATTGACTTTGAAAATAATTCCAGATGAAGACTTCCAAAAATCTGTTGCATAATGAATGGCGGCATCCCTGGAAAAAGCTCAGAGTGGCCGACAAAATTTCTTTGGGAAACTACACTCATTGGAACGTACACATTCTGGTGTGCTTGGCTCCTTGATTTGTGACTACAGTCAAATATCACATAAATTGCTCTACTGAATTTGTTTTATATAAATGTATTGCCTCACTCCATTTTACAAGGAATCAGCACGGACTTATTCTGAAGACTCGTGTTACACAGATTTCTCCTTTTCTGCCAAAATCACTATAGCTACGTTTACCAGTGCATTATGAGGCCTGGTAATTAAAAATAAGTTGGACTTGTCAAAATAAATGAGCAGAGTACATTCGGTGATGCGGTGACTTCAATCGATTTGCATTACAACTTACTTCTTTACTCTTTAATCCACCAACACTTGGGAAAACATAACCGCTACCTACACCCCCACACGTGTGCGTGTTCACGCGTGCGTGCACAAACACCACACACACACACACACACACACACACACACGCTCGCCTGCCAAATTCGTACTGGGATAAATTTTCAATTTGAAAGCCTGCACACAGATGCCGGGCTTACTTTCTTCAGTGTAAGAGCTCAAAATAATGACAAAGTAAGTACTGGAAGGTTTGGGTGGAAATGTTGTCCCCAGTTGGCTCAGTAGCTTGGCTGGCAAGGAAGCAACTCATTCCAAATGTTGGATTCAGTTTCTTTCACTCTTTGATTCAACAGTGGCCAGAAGCATGGCAGTCACTAACTGCCTAATCTCGAAGCAGAAAGATGATAGAGGCAAGAAATTTCTGCTGGAAAGGGGCAACGGAAGGAGAGCCAAGAAGAACACACAAGGAAAAAGCGGCAAAGCCACAAGAAGCCTTGTAGATTTTATCCACTTCTTCACTTACGGAATATTCTGGATGTACATGCGGGTTAAGAACTACAGTACTCTCCGTGCCAGTGGGGAACACACAGTACGAGGGGAGACAAACAAGGAAATAAGCCATTACCATATCATGTTCTTTTGGCCAAGACAGACAAATACACAGCAGCCCGGGACACCTAACCCAGACCCTGGGGTGGGGAAGTCTGCCTGGCGACACCAAGGGAGCTGCGGCGGCAGGAGGGGGCATTCCAGCAGTGCCCGCAGCACAGGCGCGGGACGGGAGGTGAGAATTCTGAAGCAGAATGTCCAGAAAGATGGATAACATTGATTTAGCATCTATTGCTGTATTTTTGCTTCTAAAGAGGAGTCTTAAAGAGTGAGGGCCAGGATCGGGTGACGAATAGGGGTGGTCTGGGGAATATTTCCAAAGCCAGAGTATAAACAGAGCACATCTTCTTGGAATATCAATTTTCTGGGATGTTTGTAAAAATATATGTGAATGTTTGATATCAAACGAGAGACTTCAATCTAACATGTTGAGCCAGCTCCATCCAGCCCCTGGCGTGGAGTTCCTGCATTTCCTCCTCACAGTCCTGAGAGAAACATCCACAGAAAAATCTGTGCAGAAAATCCTGAACCAGGATTTAGGATTGGGTGCTATTACATATACTCTCTCACTTACTCTGTTTCATGAAGAACAAATGTCTTTATAGTACCTTTGTGGAGATAAGGAAACCAAGGCTCAGAGAGGTTCTGTAATTGCCTCATAGACACACAGCCATGGCTTCTAACTGTAAGTCTAGTACTTTCCCCTCTTATTTCAACTTGCCAAAACCACAATGGTAAAGCAACACTGTATTTGTGTCAAACATTTTATCTTTTCAAATCACCTTCAATATTTTTTAATCTAACTTAATTTATGACAACTCTGTGAGGAAGGTGGAGGATATGCATCATGATTTGTGATTTGCAATCATATCTTTCCTGTATTAGAGATGGCAAAACTCAGGAACATTCTGGCCAAGGTTATGCACTACCAAGTAGAGGCAAAGCCAGCTAACACAAATCACTTTCTGCTAACAGGTCTAGAGCTCTTCTGATTTGCCCCGGAGTTCTCTGAATCATGAATATGTCTTTGAACCATTTAGGTCAGAATTCCATAGACATCCTTAGTCCTGAATTGTATTGCTCGAGTGTTCAGGAATCACTATTCCAAATGAATTACTCTTCTTTCCATTGGAATCTAAATAGAAATGGTAGACATGGTCATCATTAAAGAAAGGTGTATAGACCTTTGTGTACCTAACATACCTTACCCACAGGTATCCCTGAACTCATCTATAAAACATTATATTTCATAGCCAGTTGGTTCAATATTTCGACTTCATCTTCAAAGAAAACTCACTTCAACCTCAAACTCCTGGGCTCAAGTGATCCTCTTGGCTGCAGCCTCCTGAGTAGCTGGGACTAAAAGCACCCACTGCAATGCCTGGCTAATTTTTCTATTTCTTTGTAGAGATGCGGTCTCGCTCTTGTTCAGGCTAATCTTGAACTCCTGGTCTCATTTGTCTTATTAAAATGGCAAGGAAGATGGCAGTGTATGAGAAAACTTCATGCTAGAGATCAGGATTTCTCTGACAAAACTCTCTAAAGGGTTGGTCCTTTTGTAGTTTTGAGCCCTGATTTATAGTTTAAAATTCCTGCAAATGATTTGGGGGTCATTTCATGATTTCTGAAATCCAAATACTGAGAATGAACTCACACTAGAACTTTAGAGCTCGATAAGACCTTAGTTTTTAAGCCTAGGGTAGATATACATATTTTATATACTTTTTAATCTGTATCTGTGTGTGATTTAAAATGAGTTTAACATTTACAGTTCTTTTTAGGAAAAGGAAAGAATACATGCTCACAGCAGCTATGCAAGAGAAGACACAAGAATATATAACAGAAAAAAAAAACACATGCAAACACGCATGCACACAAAAGTTATGTTGTGTTCAGTTCTGGGTGTCACTTCTAAAGAAGGCCACGGGTGAACTGGAATATACCAAGACAGAGCAAGGAAGCCAAGACGGCCAGTGGTTGGGAAACTCCATCTATGCAGCACAGGTAAAGAAATATCTAACTTGCCAAAGAGAAAACTCACTTCTCTCTCTCTCTCTCTCAGAATCTAAAGATCCAGCAGGTAAAAGGAGAATTTGACCTCAGGGTAAATCTTGGAGGAAGTTTAAGGGATGTTAGTCTCAGCAAAGGCTTCTTAATAATGATATTTCAAACAGGCTGTAATGGAATGGGCTGCTTTGTGAGATCACGATCACCCCAGCAAGAAATTAAAATAGAAGTTTGGAGGGATCCTGTGATAGAGAAACATCAGAATCCTGCATTGTGAAGGAAGATGAGATGGTCTTCCGGCTCAAAAGATTCTGTGTGGTCTGAGGTGGCCCCGGAAACACTCCTGAAACCAAATCAGGACCTTGCAACAGTCCTGACCAACTCTTACCCCTCCTCAGGGTGCTACCGTGCAAACCTCTGTTGAACCTCTTTTATCCTCTTTTCATTTGCGGTCCCGACCCCACCAGGAACTTCATTGAAATGTGGAGGTTAAGGGGGAGGAAAGGAGAGACAGAAAAAGAGTTAAAAGTGAAAATATTTTAAAAAGAGAAGTAGAATGTTGTTCATTCAGTCAGCATATGATTTATTCTCTATTGTAGATGAAAACTTACCAATTCCACAAGGACAAAACGATGACCTAATGCGATCCAAACAGAAAGAAAATATCTGGGAGGAAAAAGAAAACATTTCTAGCACTGGGAAGTTGAGCATGGGCTTAAGCCAACCGTATCTTGTACCGGCTTCTGGAAAGGAACTATGGAACAATCTGGGAACTGGATCCTTTACTTAGTTATGTACAGGAAACTATCCAAATCCAAGTTCCAAATTTTTGGCGCACCTGAAGTGATCATGCTTTATTTTTGATTTTTCAAAGATTATTCGATTTCTACAGGAGATTTGTTTGGCAATTATTATTGAGAATGTATGGGACACAGATGACAATCCTGATTGTCATTTTAGAGAGAAATAGCCACAATAGCAACATGCATGGGAGCACTGAAGACTACATCTTGAGTCAGTTGTCTTGGCTTCATTATGCTCATTTGTGGGGATTAAACTTTGGAGCAATCCTAGACTAGTGGTTCTCAAACGCATGAGCACGCATGAGAATCACCCAGAAGGCTTATTAAAACAGACTGCTGAGTCCAACTCCCAGAGTTTCTGGTCCAATAGTTGTGGGGTGGGGCCCAAGAATTTGCATCTCTAACAAGTTCCAAGGTGATGCTGATTCTGCTTGTCCCAGAACCACATTTGAGAACCACAACCAAAGATCAATGGCTATTCCCAGCTCTGGCTACATGTGCACTTAATTAAAAGATGGTGACCTCTTCCCCACATCCCCCAACTTCCCAGATGTTAACTTCATTATACAGGATCCATGCCTAGTGCCCTTCTGATTAAACTGCCTCAGTGGACTCAACTATGCGTTTCCCATGAAGACCACCCAGAAATCTCAGAAGGTCTTAAGTCTGTCATTTTTTTTTTTTTAAATCCCCTGTGCTATACAAGGGACAGATGTTGGCCCACAACTTTACAGAATATGGGCCTTGGTGACTTTAAAATTCCCTTTCTCTATAGTACTTCCTGGCGACAAAGATGTTCTAAGTCTCTTCTGCTGATGAGATCCAGGTTTATAATTTTCAGTGCAGCAGGAATCTCAATTTTAGGATGTCCATTCACTAGAACTACACTATAATAAATCCCGGGTCTATTAATATAGAAGAAAAATTTTAAAAATACAAAAATCTAATAATTAGCTTAAAATTCAATGCTTGCACAAACATATGCATAGATATTTAAAATCATTACTCATTGCATCAGAAGCAGTCCAAATGGCTAAACTGGCTAACTGGGAAAAATAAAAACCTGGCCAAGTATTTTTAATTAGAATTATAACATGCTTATTTTTATTAACGTCGAATCCAGAAATCGAATGAAGATTTAAAAATTTTTTTAAATATGTAAATTTACCAATTTAATAACCAAATTCTCTATAAAATAAGTGTCCTTTTTTATAAGGAAAAGAGTATATAGTTTGATATCTTTAAATGATTAAGGATAGTAGGCTGAATGTCTGTAATAACCAAATATTTGCACATCCACACATACACATAGAGTATGACTTAGCAAGTACTAGTTCTTTAATCCAGTGCTTTCATTTAGCCCTAATTTACTAAAGACACTTAGGATAAGGACAATGAACAAAACCTACTTTCCACCTTAGATGAAGTACTATTATTATCAATAAAAGGGCAAAAACTGAACACCGTACACCTACCTAATTCGCTTCCAATATGTATGGAAGCATTTCAAGAAAAACATAAGATGAAAACATAAGATTACTCATGTGTACCTTTAAAAATTCAGCTAGGAAGTGTTATCCTCAGTTTCAATATGTTGTTTTTTAACATAACATCTTGCACAGAGTAAACACTTAATGTATTATTTATGTTGAGTTCATTTCCAGACTATGATCATTGTCGAGCTGCTTTAGAATTTCTATATTAAAAATGTTGCTATTGTCCTAAATAACAAATGTCATGACGACTATTTTTCTTCAACTTATAATAACTTAGTGTTCATATATCTTCTTGTACAGTTTCCTCAAAAGTCTATTTTTGGAGAGGAGTCAATTTTCCAGAGGCCCTTTCAGAAGCTGTCTGTTGATGAGGGCTATGAAGACTTCAGGTGCACCTTCCGACGACAGGGCCTGTTTTCCAGGGATTAAAATTGAGTCTTTTGCCGTTAAGCATATGGAGAAACAACAGCATTCGTGGGCTGTGGTGTGGGCTTTTCCTCTTCGGTACCACAGAAGGACACCAATTGCATTTTGTAATTAACTAAAATAAGCAGGAAAGGACTGAGAGCAGAGAAGCCCGAAGAGAGGGCTGTGAGAACAGCTGGAATGAAAATACATGCTGCCAAGTCTTTTAAGAAATAGACTAAGATAAAGTGAGAAATCCAAAGTGGAGTGATCAGCAACATTAATAAAATACTGAACTTGGCCCCTCTAAGGATTTCAATTTCTGAATCATCATCTCCAATCCAGATGTCACCATATGTCATCCTCTTTCTCTCTGAAAGGAGGAAAGACATCCAGAAACAGACAAAGACTAACGTGGCTAAGGGAAGAATATCAATCAGACCTAAAAATATTTTCCCATAGTACAACTCTACCTGCTTGTTTCCAAAGCCAGTTAGGCAATCCATGTAAATCCTGTTAGTAGACAAGGGGTCTGTATCATTCCCTGCATTCAGGAATTCCAGTTTTCTAGTATAAACTAAAACCGGGATGTACACTGCCACACCAGCCACCCAAAGTGCAGAAAGCACCTTCAAGGAATGCTTCTGTTGGTCCAGGCTTGGATCCTCACTCAAGGGGTGGATGATTTGGTAAAGCTTCCAGTGGTACAGCAATGCAAAGTATAACATGAGCCAGATGGGCAGTGAAGTCGTCAGGGCTGCTGTGAAGTGCACAACTTTGCAGCCAGCTGAATCCAACGAGATACCAGAAGAGTAAACAATTTTCATGACGTTTACCACCAAGTTTTTAATAAGGTTGACCAATATAAGACTGAAAATTAGAAGAAAGGATGTCTGTAAACGTCCAGTGATACACTTCCTTGTAGAATAAAATAAACACATGTTTCCCACAACACTCACAAGGATTAGGACAGTACAGGCGATGATCTCGAGCACGTCTGCAGAGGGCTTCATGGTAAACGCCAAACTGATTATCTCAATTGTCTTTTTCTCTTTGGTGAAGCCATTAGGCTTTCAGAAAACTTTTAACAGCTCTTTAGTGAGGAGGCTTGGGTTTTTTAAAAATCCACTACATGTTACAAAAATCATCAATTGGTATCACCCTACCAGTTCGAAGTCTGTAACAGAATTCTGCTTACTCGAGTGATGAGCTGCTGAAAACAAAACTGCTTCCCAAGAGGATTCAGTTTTGTCATCTCTGGGGACTTAACCATGATGAGAAAGTTCTAGGTGTCATCACTTAATTAAAAGTTCTCAGGAATGTATTTATAGAACCATAATACAATTTCCTAGGTACAGTATGATATAGTTTTCAATAACCGTAGGGGGAAAATAAAATTAAGTTTATGACAGCAAAAAAAAAAAAAAGGTGGCCAGAAATGGAAATTATCCCATTTCACTCATGGAAAAAAATTAAGGAAGTAGGGGGTGTCTCCATAGCAATGAAGAATTCAAAATTACAAAATGACACATTAAGAATGAGGACAGATTTATGCAAGTAGAGTGGTTTTCTAGTTTTCTATCGCTTTTGCAAAGCAGCAATACTATTACCTGTTCTGATCTCATGGAGTTGCTAGGAATACAAATGAAAAAGATAGAAAATACTTGTGAAGGAGGTAGAGATGGGAATAAAGAAGGAAGGAGGAAGGAAGGGAGGGAGAGAAATAAGACACTTTTATAAATATGGACACTATTTCTGTGAGCAAATCTCTGAAGATAAGGTCGGTATTTGGTATCCACCAACCCCTTCGGTGAGGGTATGGAAGACTCTTAGTGCTGCGTGTCAGATGAGAGGTTTATTACAGTGTAAGCAGGTGGGAAAGTTGGGCCCCATAACCCCACTGGAAGGGAGGTGAGCACTGGGGGCTGACAGCTCCTGTTAATCCCCCTTTCCCGAACTGGTTACTACGATAGTTAGGCAATGCAGAGTCCCCACACAGTGTCCTTCCCTAAGAAACATCCGTTATCTCAGTGGCAATTATAATCAATCAAGTAGGCGTCCCCGTGCTTCTAATAATAATAATAATAATAATACAATAATAAAGCTCATATTGGCTGCTATTTAACACCAACTTGAGCCAGACACTGTGTCGATGTTTTGCTTCACAAATTTAATCTGATTTAATCCTTAGTATCATTCTTGTTCTACCGATGAGAAAACAGAAGACCAGAGGGTAAAATAAATTGCTCAAAGCTACTGAGTAAGCAACAGGAATCAAAGCCAGGTATGACCGATTCTAAAATCGCTGGTTCTCAGCCACTGCCTCTCCACACAAGGTGTCAGACTGTAGATTTTCTGTTGACTTTTCTCGATCTCCTCCTAATGACTTATAATTGGTACATCCAACATATAGAGCCCACAAATGCACTCCTTTGAGAAGCATTTTCTTTAGTTTATAATATACCAGTCATATAGATTTTTGAATGGCAATTAGACTTCTTCCTTCTGTTTCAATGATAATAATAAATATGGGTGTTTACACTTCTGTACCTGACAAAGATCTCCAAGCATTCTGTACATCAGCTCAAGACGATGTACTAACAGTGGCCCCCAACCTTTTTGGCACCAGGAACCGGTTTCATGGGAGACAACTTTTCCACGGGAGGTGGGAGGACCAGAGCTCAGGCAGTGATGTGTAGCCCAGCTCCTAACAGGCCACAGACCAGATCAGGCCACAGCCTGGGTGTTGGATGTACTCGAAATGGAAAAAGCCTGTTCCAGCAGTACTGAACCCCCTGCACTGATAATACTGCCTGAAGTAAATCTGTAGAGAAGAGAATAACCCTAAATGGCAGGCAACATATAGCCCACCTTAATTTGAGCTTTTAATTTTGGAGTAATGAATTAAGAAATTGTTTATGTGATGCTATTTCTCAAATATGCCCAAATAGTAACAATTTATCACAAATAATACTGATTTTTCACACACATGATAGGAGAACTAACTGTAAAAACATGTTTTGTAAAACTTCCCTCCAAAAGCTTATGCAAACGTTGGTTTTTGAAAGATAAGCAAACATGTATTAGGGCAAAGGTGCAAAAAATATGTGCCGTTTTTTCCTTCAGAGTTATCTCTATACCAGAGAAACAGAACACATTAAAATATAAGGAGAACAAAATTAATTTTTGTGGATGTTTGCTTGATTGATGAATAATACTTTCCTTTGTTAGCCAGGAGACAGTAGGATACAGAGGCACCTTCGTGAGACTACATCTGTGGCCCCCAATCCCCAGACCACAGAGCTCTGCCATACATCCCCGCCCCACACCCAATCTGTGGAAAAATTGTTTTCTATCAAACTTGGTGGGGGGGGGAGGTGCACCGCAGGAGGTGAGAGGTGGGGGAGTGAGCGAAGGTTCATCTGTATTTACAGCCTGAGCTCCGCCTCTTCGCTGCCCCCCACCCTCATGTGCCCAGCACCGATAGCCTGGACAAAGGATGACACGCAGGGTGTAAGCCATTGTCCTGGCCTTCTAGACGCATGTGATCTAGTAGTAAGAACATACAGTGGGGGGGGGGAACCAAGGGCAACACACGTAACCTAAACATATGTACACCCATAATTTGCTGAAATAAAAAAAAAAAAAAGAACATACGCACGTATAATATATATGTCACATATATTACATTATATTACATATATACATGTATAATAAATATGTTATTTATGTCAATAGATAATATTTATTAATAATCAATAAAATCAATAATACCATTGTAATAAATTGTGTGGTCATGAGTACAAGAACAAAATGTTCAGAGGAGAGAGATCCATGTGGGTTGCATTATTTTTTTTGAGCATATAGATTTTTTATATAATAGTTGTATATATTTGGGGGGTATATGTGGTATTTTGATACATATATACAATGTGTAAACATCAAATCAGGGTAACTGGGATATCCATCATGGATCACAAATAGTTATCTTTTCTTTGTGTTAGGAACATGACAATTCTTCTCTTCTAGGTATTTTGAAATCTACTGTACTATTTTTAATCTCCAGATGACAGAAAAGGAAACTGAAGCTAAGAGAAGTAAAGCCACTTGTCCTCACCAGCAGGAAGAGGTGGCATTGAACTCTGGGCTTCTTGCATTCAGCAGCTCTTGGGAAGGGGAAAGGGAAGAGGAAAGAAGCTGACTCAACTGCGAAGCGAGGTGCTAAGAAACCTGGGTGCCAGCCCCAAGGACCCCTGAGGCCCACTGATGCGCTCCTGCAGCAGGGAGCCCCTTCTCAGAGGCACACACGAGGCCCGGAGCCAAGAGGGCCCAGGAAACAAGACTGCATCTTTCACCAAGGAAGGTGACTGTGATGCGGACGCTTCAAGGGGGAACAAAAAAATCTCCCTTTGAAAACCAAACATTGGCTCTGCCAATCCAACTTCACCAAGGTCCTTTGAGAACTGAGGAGTTCAAAGGTTCTCTGCAGCTTCCATTTACTTTGGCATAAGATTTAACAGAAAAAGAACTAAGGGAGAACTTACATGGCCCAGGCTGTTTTCCAAATCACAAATTGCTAAAAGTTATTTAGAATTTACTTTAACTTGCAATCACATATAAAGTGGCTCAGATATAAATGCTTTCCATGTGGCTTAAGGCAATCTAGGCTTCCTCAAATGCACATGTGCAGTTCTAATATTAAGGATTTCGATTGGAAATCTCAAAGTACGTTGGATTCCTCTTGATTAGAGACTGCTGTACTTTATGGGACGTTGGGTCAGAGGAGAAGTAAGACACACTGCCTGGGTTTGGGCATTCGGTTCTCACAGTAGCGCTAAGATAAACAAACTGCGCAGGCTGAGGGAAGGGCATTTACTCCTTTAAATTGAGTATGTAATATAAATAAATGTCTTCTAAGAAGGGATGCTTGAAACTTGATTCTGAGTCTGAATCTATATGAGAGCACTAATTTATTTTAATGCAGATCAGTATCGAGCATCTGGGGGAGTGCTTGCCTTAGTGAGAGCAGAGCTGGTCTGACCGAGGGTGATAATTCACTAACTCTCAAAAAGACATTGATTGAAACTGTCTGATTTCTTCACTGGCCAGGAGAAAATTGATATTTGCATTTTTATATAGAACAAAATGGAAAGAATTTCCAAATCTTTTATCGTGCAATCAATGGCTGCCTAAAGTTATTTTCAATTCTCTCTGAGGCAGTGGTTTTGTGACCAGCCAGGGTAGGACTGAAAACCCCTAACCCCAAATTAGAAGTGAATGGAGAGGAACTTCAGGCTGGCTGGGGCCAGAGCAATTAATTAGTAACTGCCTTTCAGATATACTAATGTTGCTAATTATATTACAGTGCTAAGTGCTGGGAAATGTGGAGAAGAGCTCTAGGCCACTCTGGTGGGAGAAGGGAGCTAAGATTTATTAAGCCTGGCACTGAGCTGTATCCTTCACATACGTTACCTCTCGAAATCCTTACAATCACTCTGTGAGGTATTATTAGATTCAATAAGGCTCAGTAACTTGTTCAGTTAGTTCCAGTTGGTCTGTGACTGAGTCAGGAATCCCACCAAGTTTGTGTGGCTCCAAAAACCAGTGGGTTGGCAGGGCCTTGAATAGAAATGGGGAGAAATTTGTGATTTCTGGGTATGCTGGATTCAAAAACCAGACGAAATTTGGGAGCAGAGAAAGATGAGAGGATTTGAGAACTAGGCCGTGTTGAAAAAGTCTGCCACGTATGAGAACTCCAGAGGCACCTTTCCTAGCCGTGTGTGGAAAGGAAGAGCCCCAGAGGAAAGCTTTGTGGGCAGAAGCCGGGGAAGCCTCATGTCAGAACACGGGAGGCTGGGAGGCGAGGAGCATCCACCACAAGAATATTGACTCTCTGCGCTCAGGAAATCCACTTACACTAGAGGTGCCGGGTGAGAGCCCCCCAGACAGTCTGAGGCTGAAATGTCTGGTGAACCAGGGAGTGAAGTGGAGGGGGCAGTGCCTATATACCTCACACTCTCTAGGCCAATCTATCAGAATGACAAAGTCTGTTAAAGATGGCCCTAGGACTCCGAAGCCAGCAGATCTGGGTTAAATCATGTATGGATTATGAAAGGTTTGGCAAGTCCTATCTGCTCTGTGTCTCGGGTTCCCAATAAGGAGTTTCCCAGAGAATAAAATATACACAGACATATGTGTGTGTACACTTGTAGCTATGTATGCATATATGTTTGTATGTTTACATACACACCACTATGAGATGATCATGGGGCTCAAATGAAACTCTGGAGCTGAGCACGGTGGCTCACAACTGTAATCCCAGAGACTTACTGTGGTCTCAAACTTAAGCCCAGGAGTTTGAGGCTGCAGTAAGCTATGATGATGCCACTACACTTCACCCTGGACAACAGAGCAAGACCTTGTTTGTTAAAAAAATAAACAAACAAACAGGATGAACTTCTGAACCCATTTTGAAGATTGCAGAGTGCTATACAATTGCTAGTTTTTGCTACTGTTTATCTCCCCAAATCATACACAAAATAGAGGTGCTTCCTGGTTATAACTAGAAGGTGTTCCATGGGCTCTTTGCCAAAGACTGGAATGCTAAATGCACTGTCTTTGCAGCATAAGCTCAGTTCCTTGGCAAGCAGCTGTGGAAAATTCTCCCAAGCTTCCCCAGGCCTGACTCCAGCCCTGAGCCCCTTGATCTCTATCTCTACTATATCCTCTAAAGACTAAACTCATCTCTGGTTTTTTGTACCTGACCATGCGCATCCTTGAGTCTCACCAACCTACAAATGAAACCCACTCCAACTTTGGATTCCATTCCATCTTTTCTCTCCTCTCACCCAGACTCTCAAAAGAGGCATCTGCATTCACCATTGCCACTTTCTTGTTTTCTTTTTACTTCCTAACCCAGCACAATTTACTTTCTACTACCTTTTCCTCTGAAAATGATCTAGAACAAGATCATCTCCTATCACTAAATCCAACCATGCCTGGACCTGTCTGAAATTCTTTCCTCTTTTTTTAAGGCTCTAAATATTTTTTGTTCCCTATGGTCAAAAGTCTTGGTCCACTTCTCTTCTCACTCAACTGCTGATAACCTGTGTGTACAGATTCTACCTGTTCCTGGATATCTCCACCTGACAGCCCACAGGCTCCCCAGTGCGATCTTAACCTTAATTGGCAACATCACCACCCTCTGCTCAGCTAAGGTTAGAGACTTGGATGTTATCCCTGGCCCCTCCCTCTCCCTTCCCTGCACATCCAATCATCCTGTCAATTAAATTTTTATCCTTTTCAACCTTCCTACCATTTTCTTACTGCTGCTTCTCACTGTTCCTTGTTTGAATGAATTTGACAAGGATAAGACTAATGGCAAAGAAATTAATAGATTTTTACTTCTTCTAAGTCATTCTCTAAGTCTACACAACTGTCAAAGTGACCTGGAATACAAATATGCCCTTGCCACTTCCCTACTGAAAAACCCTTCAGTGTTTTTCCCCGCCCATAGGGAGATGGCCAGCTCCTGCAAAAGTCACATGAAGCCTCCCATATTGGGTGCCTGCCTACTCTTCAGCTCCTATCAATCTCTGGCTCACACTGGGAACTTTTGTAACACGGAGATTCTGTGCATATTTCATGTTGTTTCTTGTCCTGGTGTTTTGGCTTATGCTGTTATCCCTGCACATATCACACTGCTGTCCTGACCACACCAAGTCATCCAATCCCCTTTGGCTTTTCACTTGCCAATGAATGGTGCAATCATTTGCCTACTTACTCACAGATCTATTTTCTTAGGAAACTATATTTCCTAAGCTCCATTGCCAGTTAACTGGCTTCCAGGTAGGTCGCGCCAATGGCATGCTCAGGCAGAAGACTGGAGGGCATGGAGAAGGGACTTAATCTCTCTCTCTCTCTCTCTCTCTCTCTCTCTCTCTCCACTGACACACACGCACACACACACACACACGATGCTCCCTGGTGGTCTAGGGGTTAGGATTCGATGCTCTCTCACACACACGCTTGACTTGCCATAGGAAGTGTCTTCTATATGTCACCAGCTCTCATAAGGCAGCTATAGCATGATTCTAGCTTTGTAAGGCCCCAACTTGTGGATGATAATAGATCTCTTTCCTCTGACCACAGTCACCATATTGCATTATCTGGCTTATTTTGGTGATTCAGCTCTTTTGGCATTGCAGTAACTAATTCTCTATTTTAATTTGCCTCTCTTTGAAATATTTAGAGTGGTTTCTGTTTATTCTGACTTGACCATGACTAATTCACTTATTTACACTTACAAATCAGTAGCATTTCTATATACCAACAGTAAAAAATCTGAAAAAGATATCAAGAAAGTGATCCCATTTACAATAGCCACAAATAAAATAAAATACCTAGGAATAAACTTAACCAAAAAAGTTACAGATCTTTATAATAAAAACTATAAAATATTGATTAAAGAAATTGAAGAGGATACAAAAAAAATGGAAAGATATTGCATGCTCATAGATTGGAAGAATCAATATTTTTAAAGAAAAAGTCTGCCACGTATGAGAACTCCAGAGGCACCTTTCCTAGCCGTGTGTGGAAAGGAAGAGCCCCAGAGGAAAGCTTTGTGGGCAGAAGCC